>NC_056744.1:163676466-163876466 GCF_019279795.1 Protopterus annectens | reverse complement strand
TAGATGATGTATGAGTCACTTACATTCTGATTCGATGAACTTGTTTGCCATTCGAGAATTTGCCTTTTTTATTGTTTGCAATTGCTGGTTTATATGAATATTAATCACAGTCCCTATTGGAGGGATTGACATATATACAGTCTTGGTTTTTATTGGTTTCATATGTTGTTACATATGCTGATTGATGCTTGACTTTTTCCATTTATTCATTTTCTGTTTTTAGTATTTTATTATTGTTATGATTTATATTATCTTTTATTTACTTATTGCTGCATAGTATGAATTTGCACCACTAATATTTGTAAGGTCCTGTATTTGTGATTTATATATTTTTCTCTGATTGAGAGATGTGTTATATGGCTGGTATCCAAGTTATAACTGATAAGCACTTGGTTACTGATTTTTCAGTGGTGCATTGGATAAGAGACATTAATAATGTACTGCAAGACTGAAAGACTGATTGCTTACAGTATTATATATTTTTATGTCAACAATATTGTAAATAGTTATGCCTCAATTAGGAGGCAGTTTTGTTCATGCTAATGCTTGATATATGTGGAGGTATGCACAACCAAAGCTATCATAAGAACTATGACTTTAAACAAATTTTGTCTTCAACTCATATACATTGAACTGACTATATAAGATTCAACACCTTTAAGCCCGCCTTGGCAGTGACTTCCAATGATGAAGGACACCAAAAGTTGTACCAAAACATTTAATAATCCAAAGCAAGATAGAAACATAACCAGTCAAGTGCTTTCGTCAAGGAAACCCTGGACTTCATCAGAACTGGATGAACAACCAAATGCAATGTTTAAATACTGGAGACAACAGATCATTACCCAACTTCCTGCATACATAATTATTTTTAAAAACAATTGGTAAAACTAAACAAGAAAAAATATACAAAATTGATGACATCGACACTAAAAGGTATTACATAAAAATCAACATTCTTTTAAAATCACATAATTCCCTATAATTCGAGTGCTTTAAACTTTAAAACTGGCATAATTGAGATGTATTCGTTAATCCCTGGGGTTTGGGTGGCATTATGTCTAAGTTGCCATCTAAGCTCTGCTCTTTCTAATTTATTACCCCAATCCCCTCCCCTTGTATTCATCTCAACAATTTCTAAAATACCAAACTGATAACTCCCTACAGCCAACTGATTATAGAGAAACGGGTACGAGTGAAACATATAGCGATGAAGAAGCAGACATTTATAACCAAGAATATCCTTCCTTGATGAAGTCAGAAAGACTACTCAATAAGGGTAAGATTCCTAATAATAATAACCACAATTTTTTAGGATATCAGCGAGGGAGGCCAGAACAATACCCCAGGGGCAGAGATAGAGGAAAGGGAACTTCAATCATTGAATTTGCCTCATGCAACTAATACTGAAAATATTCAAATTAGTTTTGAAGGGAAACTTTTGAGTTATGGTGGTTTTAATATTTACAATTATACTAGTGAAGAAGTCAGGACACAACACTTTTCACTTTTAAAGAAGGGGATGAAGTTCATACCCACTAGAAGGGAAGATGTTTCCCAGACTCTAGTTGAATTAAAAGCTTTCACTAGAAAGTTGAATTTAAAGCACATGTTTAAGAGCAAGGGTGCCACAGGAACAAATGCAGGTGACGTAAGTATGGGTTACATTACAACAAACAGGTTTAGGAAGAAAAGCTGTTTTAATCTCCCAATCTACTATCACAGCCTTTGAGGATGTTTGTACCCAGGAAATCTTCAAGCTGTAGTGGATAAGAGACATTGATAATGTACTGCAAGACTGAAAGACTGATTGCTTACAGTATTATATATCTTTATGTCAACAATATTGTAAATAGTTACACCTCAGTTAGGAGGCAGATTTATTCATGCTAATGCTTGATATATGAACAAGTTTTATAATATAAGCCCAGATGAAGTTAAAATACTTGAAAACATTAGGAACAACAACAATATAAGGGTAATAAAGCCTGATAAGGGGGAGGGGATTGTTATGGCTAACATAACTGATTACAACTGCCACATCCTATCTATGTTGCATGATGAAGATAAATATGGTGTGTTCTCAAAAAATGAGATTAATATTGCCCATAAAAAGATTTACTTTATATTAGAGGATAGTTTGTTTCAGGGGAGTATTAATGAAGTAATTTTCAACTTTTTGATAAATAAACACCCACTGATCCCACTGGAGTTTGGTATCCGTAAGGTACATAAGAATATCTTTGCCCCCCTTACAGGCTCATTATTTCCTCACGTTACAGCATTACCTACTCACTGGGCATATTTGTTGATAGGTTGGTTAGAGATTCCCTGGCACCTATGAATTGTATTCTTACAGGTTTATAGGTTCATAGGTTGGTACTAGGATATCGGCCTTAGGGCCTATACAAGCCTAGCTATAACAATTCCCTTACTATTACTTCCCTGGTCCCCTGTCTAACAGAGCGATTGATGTGATCCCTGGGGTGAATTTCCTATCTCCCATCCAATCTTCAAGGTTCTTTTTGAAGAGGGCCAAAGAGGCGCTCAGCTTGACATGTATGGGCAGTCTATTCCAGAGTATGGGGAGTCTCTGGGTCAGAAACCTATCCCTCCAGCATGTTTTGTTCATTGTGAAGACCAGGTTTAGATCCCTGGAGCATGTTACTCTGAGGGATTGGGATTTCTTTAAGTGTAGCATGTCCAACAGCTCTGGGTTTGACATGGCCTTGTATGTTAAGCAGAGATCGCCTCTGAGCAGGCGATATGCAACAGAGTATAGCTGGAGTTTTTTTAGATGGTCAGCATAGGGCATCTGCTTTAGGCTTGTGATTCTTTTAGTGAGGTATTTATGTGGCCTTTCCAGTTGTTGCAGATGTCTTGTGAGGTACATACCAAATGGGGCATTGTACTCTATAATGGGTCTAATGAGGGATGAGTACAGTAGGACAATGACCTCCTTTTTTCTGGATGAAAAGCCCTTAATGATGAGGTGTGCCACATAGAAGGATTTCCTGACTGTTGTGGTGATGTGGTTATCGAAGGTGAGACAAGTGTCCACTTGTGTCCCTAAGTCCCTTATCACACTTTTGGTGTTTAGTGTACTGCCACTTATGTGGTAATTCATGGGAACATGTTTTTTCCCAAAGGGGATAACTATACATTTCTTGGCATTGAGCTTGAGCCCATGGCTCTGACACCAAGCATCTGTTTCTGTAAGGCCCTTTTGTAGAATATCCACATCATTTGGGGATTCAATAACGGCTCCCTGTTTGCAGTCATCTGTGAACTTTGTTAGCCAGAGTCCCTTAGTGCTGGCCTGTACTTCAGAGAAGTAGATGACATGCAAGAGCGGTCCCAGGACTGAACCCTGAATTACTCCACTTGTCACTTGTCTGGAGCTGGATTTTGAGTCAGCTACTTTTACAGTGTGGGTTCTGTCAGTAAGCCAGTTGGCAACTCATCGAGTGATGTAGGGATTAATGCCCAGCTTACTAAGTTTATCTATGTTTCCAGAGTGGGGGATGGTGTCGAAGGCCTTGGTGAGGTCCAGATAGGCTGTGTGGACTGCCTTGCCCTCATCCATGGCTCTGGATACTGATTCGAAGAAGTCAGTCAGGTTGAGGAGACAAGATCGGCCCTTACAAAACCAAACTGGGTGGGGTCCAGTGTTTGAAGGCTGCAAATGTCTTTGTTTATAAGTTCCATGATAATGCGTTCCATGGCTTTGCAGATCAGGCTCGTCAAACTGATGGGACAATAGTTCCTGGGATCCAAGGTGGATCCCCCCTTGTGGATAAAGATTCATGGGATTTCCTATCACGCCTAAACAAGGAGTTATATAGCGAAGGATGTTGTTTTATTACTATTGACATATGTGATTTATTAACTTCCGTACCCCATGGCACAGGGATAGAATTATTTTATGAAGCCCTATGAGAAAAATCTTCATGAATAGTATTATGTTGAATTTTGTTATGTTGTTGATGGAAACAATACTGAAAAGCAATTTTTTCAGTTTCAAAGGAGAATACTTTAAGCAGAATCAAGGGGTCGCCATGGGGTTCCAGCTGTGCTCCCTTATTTGCAAACTTGGTTATGTACAGTTGGGAGAAAAAGCATGTGTTTAGTAGTAAATATAGTCATGAGTGGTCCATTTATTTAAGATTTTTTGGTGACATTTTTATACTGAGTAAAAAAGAGGACATGGGGGAAGAGTTCAGTGATTATATCAATGGAATTTGTGAATACTTTACATTTACCTCAACACATAATAGTCATGAGATCAACTATCTTGATGTTAGTATAAACAGAGATGATAATATTAAAGGGTTTTCCTCTATAATTTACAGGAAACCCACATTTTTCAAATGAATATTTGGAATATAACAGTTGTCACCCTTACTTTATGAAAAAAGTATTGTCAAGGTTCAGTTTAATCATTTAAAACAGGTTGTATCAGAGAGATGGATGTGGTAAAGGGATTTTTTGTCAGAAAGGGGTTACCCAAAAAAAACTTATTGAAGAAGAAATGTAAAAATGTGTTTTAGATAATTGGGGTGGGGTGAGGTATAAGCCTTTACTGGGAAATGTGTTAGAAACCAACAAGGAAACAGTGACAACTGATACATACGAGAATTGTATGGTACTGACCTACGGGGGGGCTTAAGTAAACAGGTTAAGGATATTATGATTAAGAACTGGATCCTGCTTAGGACAAACAATGAGTTGCAACTGGTTACGAGTAATAACCCCAGGTTCATTTACAGAACTAATGCTAATTTAAAATTCCTTTTTGAACATCCTGCGGTACTGAAAAGTGTTGTAGATAGGGGTACAACAAGTTGAGGATGTTGCAACTATTGTAAATATATTTTGAAAGAACCAGTAGTAACTATTGGTGAATTTTGTACACAAGTGAGGACAAAAAGTGGTAGTTGTGGAACAAAGGGTTTAGTTTATATAGCTTTATGTCAAGACTGTTGTAATTTTTATATCGGAAAAACCAAGAGAACCCTTCGTAGATGAATTTATGAACATATTTATGCCATTCAACAAAAAAATAGTAACAATGCCTTGCATAGGCACTTAGAAAGTAGTATTGGCTGTAGGGAGTTTCAGTTTGGTATTTTAGAAATTGTTGAGATGAATTCAAGGGGAGGGGATTGGGGTAATAAATTAGAAAGAGCAGAGCTTAGATGGCAACTTAGACATAATCACACGGCATTCTCTCAAGAACGCTAAACTTTTAATGAAGCTTTCGGGCTCTCAACCCTTCATCAGCATACATGTTTCTTATTGTGTCACATTTATATAGAGGGAAAATTAAAATCACATGACCAAACCAACCACTAAAAATTAATTGTAGAAAACATAATAATCAACATAGCAATTTTAAAATAACAGTTCTCTAAAACCTCCTGGCCGAGAACAGAGTATAAATGACCGTTAATGGTCAACAAACAAACGCAGCAAGTGCAGCGAATTACAAGTCTTGCAGATACAACAAAATCCTTAGACCAGTTAGAGGTCACCCTCCATGTCCAAATAAACTCACAATGCATACTTGGACCTACTGGAGACACTTGTCATCCACCCTAAGACCCAACTCATGGGATACTTTAATTATTCCTCCATAGACTGGTAATCATACATGGCATACAAGCAGCCATGAAAATAGAATTTTTGAAAAGTGGGTATGCAGAATATTTTATTAACAAAACTATTGAATTGGTCACCCAAGGTAGAACCAATATATATAAACCTATATTTGCAAGTGACATGATAGAAACTGAGCAGGAAGTATTAACATCTACAATAAGAAAAGACAGTAAAATAAGATATATAACTACTTATACTGGCCATACATATCAAGTATGCAAAATAATTGAAAAAAACTGGCCAATATTGATGGCAATGCCAGAAATTAAAGCAGTAGCAGGATCTAAACCTAATTTTGCGTATAGAAATCACCAAGCACTAAAAAATATGTTGTGCTATAAGGACTTTAGGAAACAACAAAATCCAATACAGAACAAACTAGGGACTTACAAATGTTATAACTGTACTTGTTGTGGTGACATCCTAGAAGCAGATTATTGCTTTAAGCATCCGATTACCAACAGGAAATTCCAATTTTATTGTAATGCTACCTGCAATACTACTAAACTGGTGTATCTTGCTACATGTACGCTGTGCCATGCGTTCTACGTTGGAAAGACGATACGTAGGCTTAAAGATCGTATTATAGAGCACAAATCGGAAATAAATAGGCAGATACAGACTAATGCTTTATATAAACATATACTAGAATTTGGAACGCATAGATTTAAATTCAGATGTATAGACATAGTAGAAGTGGGTATGAGGGGGGGTGACACAAATAATCTTTTGGAGCTAAAGGAATTAGAGTGGATAGTCAGATTACAAGCAGACACCACTCCTGGTTTAAATAATGCTACTAGTATAAAACCTGTGTTAGTAAAGCGACAATTAGATAATTTGTAATAAATTGTGATAATGGTTTTAATATTTTTCTTGATGAGATATTAATAACTTAGGTTTTAGAGAACTGTCATTTTAAAATTGCTATGTTGATTATTATGTCTTCTATAATGAATTTTTAGTGGTTGGTTTGGTCATGTGATTTTAATTTTCCCTCTATATAAATGTGACACAATAGGAAACATGTATGCTGATGAAGGGTTGAGAGCCCGAAAGCTTCATTAAAAAGTTTAGCGTTCTTGAGAGAATACCATGTGTTTTTGACTGTATATTGCTCTATCTTCGTATTTTATCTTCCAACTTAGACATAATGCCACCCATTCCCCAGGGATTAATGAATACATCTCAATTATGCCAGTTTTAAAGTTTAAAGCACTCGAATTATAGGAAATTGTGTGATTTTAAAGGAATGTTGATTTTTATGTAATACCTTTTAGTGTTGATGTCATCAATTTTGTACATTTTTTCTTGTTTAGTTTTACCAACTGTTTTTAAAAATAATTATGTATGCAAGAAGTTGGGTAATAATTGGTTGTCTCCAGTATTTAAACATTGCATTTGGTTGTTCATCCAGTTCTGATGAAGTCCAGGGTTTCATGGATGAAAGCACTTGATTGGTTACATTTATATCTTGCTTTGGATTATTAAATGGTTTGGTACAACTTTTGGTATCCTTCATCACTGGAAGTCACTGCCAAGCCGGGCTTAAAGGTGTTGTATTTTTTTAGAATTGTTTTGTTTGCCTTCCATACACCATTTACTTTTGGACTATATAAGATTTATAACTTAGCAGAATCACCCACTGATTAGACTGTTAATGCATTTAGGTTGAGCCGCTCATTTAAGAAATATCCTTTTCTGATTGGATAGAGGGCTTACTTCTCTCCACAGGATAGGTCGATAGTAGAGCTTTCAAGCCAATGTTAAAAGTCTTTAAATGGAGATAATTCTATCATATATTCATAATGGTATTGGTTGTTGATGCATGAGTGACATTTACTCCACATCTCCAATTTGATTGGATCAATATGATATTCTGTTATAAAGGTTGCTGTTTTTTTTAATAAGTTTTATAGATTTCCAATTCTTTATACTTGAGTAGATGCATAATATAATAAGATAATGTACTGCTAGACTCACCATTTATAGTAGTACTTATTTTTAAGTCCACAATATAGTGAATAGTTACACCTCGATTATGAAGCAGTTTTGTTCATGTTAATGCTCAATATATGTTTTAGTAAGAGGCATCACCCATTGGCTAGATCTTTAATGCATTTAGGCTGAGCAGCTCATCTGGAAAAATAGCTTTTTCTGATTGGCTAGAGTGCCTTCTTCTCTCTATAGGATAGGTTGATAGTTGAGCATTCAAACCAATGTTAAAACGTTCTTAGATGCAAATGATTCAGTCGTACATACATAGTATATCCAATGTTATTGGTTGTTGATACACGAGTGACATTTATTCCACCTCTCTAGTTTGGCCTAATATGATATTCTGTTTTAGAGAGTGGTGGCTTTTGGATCAAGGTTTACAGATTTGCAATTCCTTATATTTGAGAAGATGCAGAAATGCATGTTTTTATAGGTCACTTAAAGTTTATTGA
Organism: Protopterus annectens; assembly: GCF_019279795.1. Taxonomy (NCBI): domain Eukaryota; kingdom Metazoa; phylum Chordata; order Ceratodontiformes; family Protopteridae; genus Protopterus; species Protopterus annectens. Next base: position 163,868,355 of record NC_056744.1, on the reverse strand, counting down.
GTCAGTGATTGGTGGTTGATTAATATAAATTGTTTTAATAAGTTTGTTTAATTAGATCTGAAGAAGGGCTTTTTAGTCTGAAAGCACTTATTCTTCTTAATCATTTATTGTTTTTATTGTTACTATTAAAGATTTATATCATCGACCTGGTGGATGCACAGAGTTTCTTTTGCATTTGTTTGATGTTATTCTCCCGATAGGCTAGGCATTCTTTGGTGTTTTTTTTATATACATATATATATATATATATATATATATATATATATATATATATATATATATATATATATATATATATATATATATAGAGCTATATACTGTATCTATAAATATATATATATACACACACACACACACACACACACACACACACACACACATATATATATATATATATATATATATATATATAAATAAATATATATATCTATATGCACACACACGCACACACACACACACACACACACACACACACACACATACATACATGACAAGTATATTTGAGAATGTATTTGACAACATTAATTGATGCATTGCACTATTAATACTAGTGTAATTTTATCAAGCAGTGCAAGGATACCATATTTAGTATATATTACTGACTAGAAATATTTCAGAACTGGCATTACTAAATTATACCCCTGCATGCCAAGTATAAAGCAAATGAGTTCATACTGGAGCTGTTTTCTTAACATTTTGCAAATAATCTAATGTTTATGTGGAGCACTGCCAGAAAGGTTGTACCAAACTCATCCGGGTCACTCTTAAACTGTAGTATTCAAAAGAGTTTAAATGTAATCTGACTACAAAAGTTAAAATGAAAAAGCAAACAGCAGAAGTTGACAAATGTGAATGAAAGTAAACAATATATTTACCAGTAGAGATGTGAGCACATGTCTAAGGAGTACTTTTTAATGTCTAGATGGGTAACATGAGTAAGAAATGGGCAGTGCCGTGGTACAGCAGTTAATGTTGTCACCTCATAGCAAAAGGTTCTTTGGTTCAATTCTTGGCTGGGTTGCCTTCTCTGTGGATTCTGCATATCCTCCCTGCATTTGTGTGGGTTTTATTTGAGTACTCCAGTTTCTCCCCACATTCCAAAAACATGCATATGGAGCATTTTTCCCCGGCATCTGCAGGAAATAGATCTGCCCTAGTCAAACATTCCCCAGTCAATAAATGTTAAATAAATAGTAAAGGTATTAGCCAATGCATTAAAAAATGAAATGTTACTACACTAAAATGTTTATTGGCATTCAATCCTGTACTATTATGTCATATATTATTTAATCATTTGTTATAGTAGAAAGCAAAAAAGTACACAAATTGGTAAAGCAGATGAAGGGGTAAGAAGGAAGGGGTCCACGGGAATGGAAAGATGTACAGGGGAGTGAAGATTTAGAGGAATTTGTAAACAACTGAATAACACAATAGCATGATATTTAGCATTGCTACCTCAAATCATCTTTTTTGTTTGTTTAGTTTTCAGCTGAGATACCTTCTTTGGAGTGTCTGCATGTCCTTCCCATTTATATCTGGATTGTCTCTGGGTGATCCAATTTCATTCTACACTAAAATCTAGGATGTAGGTGAATTGGAACACCTACAAGAGAAGTGTTTGAATGAGTGTGTTCACATAATACAATAGGCAAGCAACACATCCAGGATATGTTTTTATTTTTCTGTTTTGTACCCATTAAGTGCCTGTATAAGTTATAGGTCCCTCAAATTTCTGAACTAGATTAAAATAATAAGTGGGAAAGTGTTGAATCAATAACTGCATTTGAGTGTTTGAGTTAGAAAAGTAGAACAGAGGCAGAGTGCACCTTAGTAAAGGAAATAAGGAACATAATTGCATTCTATTGTCTTTAAAACAGCTATAGTCACCATTTTAATGCAGCCATATGTTGCATGCTGACAGAGAATTTGAGTATTCAGTCTTTAATTGTGAGGTAATTGGCCAAGTCTAACTGTGGGCTGTTAATGCACAAAAGAGAATTCTGTGTGATAAAGATGCTCAGTATTATGCCAAGATGTAGATGCTAAGCTGTACATTGTTGTTAGCAGAGAGGACTCCAGTGAATCCCTCACAGCTAACAAGGAAGTTTAGCATGCTTCACCAGTCACAATATGCTTTACTGCAGTCAGCTCTATTTCAGCAAGGTGATGGCCAATACAATGCTGCAATGACTTTTTTGGGGGGAGATGTCAAAAGGAAAGGTTTGGCATATGAGCATGTAGGTATATTTTAAATATGAGAAATAAAATTATGAAAATGTGATTAATGAAGTACCAGTTTCACAAGGTAGCAAAAGCACCAGGCCAACTCTGTTCCTTTTAAACTGGTTATTCAAAATTGTTACTTCACTGATGGAATGGAAATCTTGATGTACATCTCTAAGCCATACAAACTAAAGGACTGTAGAAATATTTCAATTGAGTATTGGCTTTGCAGGTGGTAAAATGAAAGCAGTTTACTTGGGACTGCAAGCAACTTGCAGATAGCTAGAGTAATGATTTTGGATTAGTGATGATCATTTCACATTGTGCTTATTCCAAGCTAACACTTGAACCTTGGCCGAAGATTTTTAAATGTCTTTCCACACCTCCTACTTCTTGCAGATTTCAACTAACAGCATAATTTGCCAGCTTAAGTACTGCTAAAAGGAAATAAAATACTTTTGAATAATTTATACATTAATTGAAAATGTTTGTGTTATATTTTGTTACTCTTTTCTAGCCATTATTTTTTATTTTGTTACACATTTCATGTTGATTTTTATCTCTTTGTGGATTAGAATTAGTTTCAAGAGGTACTCCATAATATCTTATTTTAAAATTAAAATGCAACTAGATTTTTAATATGTCATTTTAATACGCAAACTGTATGATTTTAGGGTTACAGTTCTTGCAGTGCAAGTGCTAACACCCTCTCAAAATCACAACTGCACTGTAACCAAGAAAAAATATCTTATTACTGCAACAGTACACTACCATACTGCATATTTTTATTTCGTGTGGGCTGTTATTCTTTATTCCATTATATTGTTGCAGCTCCTGTTTTGCTGCACGTAAATGTATTTTGAAACTGTTTGCAGATTTACCAGTGATAATGATCCTTGCAGCTGAGCATAGCTATTCCATATGGCTATAACATTTACATACACAGGGCACACTGTGATACAAAAGACATAGTTGCCTAAGTACCATGTCTTACCTTTTAGGTTCATACATTCATAGGTAAGTACTAGCAGCAAAAGAAATGGCCATTTAAATTCAGAAGGATTAAAACAAAAGCAGTCATTTAAGTAAATTCAAGACACTGAAAAATAATCATAAATGTAAATATGTTGTGATTATAGAAAAAAAAGATTAAAGAATTTAAGCTCAGGTTAAATACTGAGCTAAGCTAGCAGTCATCTTTAACTGAAACCAGATTAATATCCAGTTAATCAAAATATGAAAAGATGTCATCTAAATATCTTAGCTATTCTAATTCAAAGCCTCCATTGAAAATGACCTTTCTAAAGCCTGCTGACAAAATAATAAATTATGCTAAATATGGCACACGTGTCTCTTCATTTTAGTGAACTTGCCAGATAAACACAATTGAATCTTGATCAATTGAGATTTAACATATTATTATATATTATCTGGCTTATTTAAGCCTTTCAGATTGTTTTTCTACAGACCATTCCAATTTCAGTCTATATACCACTCCAATGTAAGTGTGTGAATACATGAAAAACATAATACAGTTAAGATGTTATCAAACTTCTAAGCCTAATAAAACCTGCAAAGCTAATTAATTAATTTAGTTTTCTGCAAAGATTTTAGTAATAGTCATATTATAAAATTATTATACCCATGCAATCAAATGAAATTTCAGATCTCCACCTTAATCAGTCTATAAACATCTTACATACCCTTAATCCTAATACATATTTTTGTTTGGAGCAAAAAAAAAATCTATGCAATGATTTAAGAACTATTAAGACAAAACTCATCATCACCAATATCATTACCAGCTTTATACTGAAATTGCCTCATGTCAGTGCAATAACAAACTGAATGAAGAAAACAATTCTGAATCAATCTCTGACTCAAGTTCTCTGTAGAAAAAGAAAAATGAGAATTGGGATATGATTATATATTAGATGCAAACAGGATAATAAACAAAATTTTTAGAAAGGTGCTCTCCTGAACATCTTAGTATTTGGCAAAATATAATGTTCTGGAAGGATTCCCTACTATGCTAAAAAAAAAAACTATAAAAAAAAATCCCAGGCAAAAAAAAATATATATATATATATATATATATATATATATATATATATATATATATATTTATAAATAAAGCATATCAGGCAAAAGATATAGAGAAAATCAAGCAAATGTTCAAATATTTACTTAATGACTCTCAATTTTTTTTTATTAAAAAACACCAAAAGCTTGGCCTTTTGCATGGAGTAAAACCCTAAGTAGCAAACAGAACTAGAGAAAACATAGCGTAACTCATACCCACCCAACTGTACTCTTACCCACTTTTTGCTAACCTACAAATTCCCACATAAAACTGGAAGAAGGCTTCAATAAAATAACTTGCTTTGCTGCAACTCACCCCTTAAACTAATCTACCCTTAAACAACTAAACTGAACTGAAGAACTTTTCATAAAAGTACTTATCTTTTACTTGTTTTTATCAGCATTTCAATATTAAATCTACCTTTTTAGCATGAATTGTGACTCCAGATGTATTGTGTCCATACCCACTATTGATACTATATATCTTAAAATATTTTGTTTGAACTGCATGTACAGGCTTCTGCAGAAAAGGGGACTTTGTGCCCTACCAGACTTCCCTTGTCAACAAATGTAAACTGAACAAATAAATGAAGAATCACTACATAAGGCAAATTTCTATGAAAATATATTACAAAGCAGTAAGATATTATTTGTGAAATATAAATTTGAAGTATATCAGGACATATTATAAAATTAAGTAAGAGAAACCTTGTAGGCCATCTTGTATTTGAGAAGACCTTCCACGTGTAATTTTGAGATGTTAATTGTACATCAAATCCTACAAAGAACTAAAAAATTTCAAATAATGAGGTCCATGCATGCAACAATACAGATAACACTTGCAAAAATTGTTTAGCACTATGAATAGATTAACCACAGAATCAACAAAAGTTCTACATTAATACAGAAAATAAAAATACATTTTGCTAGAAAAATAATCTATATCCTGAAAGATTTTAGGACAAGCCTAAATTTTTAATAGATGATTAGAAATGTCTTAGAAGTTTTGTAAATGTATATTATTTTTAATGTGTTGTAACATGCAGTGCATTGATGCAATAAAGTTTTATTGACTGATAGAGTTGACCGTCTAATAAGTATTACCCAATACAGTTGATTAACCTGGAGAGCAGCATTTTTTTCTTTGGTTTTGACTGAGGGAAAATGCTTTACATTAACTAATTGCTCTCTATTGATCTAATTTAAAAAAAAATAAATAAATCACTGAACAAACTATTACACAAAATTCTATTTTTTAATAAAATATCATTACGTTAACCCTATATTTTCTCTCCTTATCAAAGATGTTAAAACTTTTGACCATCTTAATTTGGGTCTATCTTAAAATACAGAAACCTCACTTACACTAATACCTAAATGCCGACACATAAATAGTGAACCACGAAAACACTGAATGTGCTCAAGTGCGAAATCTGTAATATCGAATTGCCATAGTTGGCCAACCCCACCACCCACTCTGTACTACCTACCCGAACAAAATAAATAATCCACACGTCTCCATATCTACACTTCACCCATATATCCCATATCCTAATCAAACATTCAATACACACAAATGTATCTAACTATAAACAAACAACACCTAACTACGGGAAAAGTATAATTTACGTATACATTCAGCTACACAACTATATTACTATACATACACTTAACATAACCCTACTTCTAACGCTAAAGTAAAGGTTGCATGTATTACTATGTATGCACTTACCTTAACATGCACCCTAACCCTAAGGTCCATCACTATTCTACATTTATGTTAATGAGCTATACCGGATAAGGGCCAACTATGACAATTCGATATTTCAAATTTCATGCTTCTGGACGTTTGGTGTTTTCGTGCTTCGATGTTTATGTATCGGCAATTAGGAATTTGCATAAGTGAGGTTTCGCTATTTTAATATATACCCCTTAATTTTTATACCCTGTGCAAGTTCTCCTTTTCTTGTGTTTTTAGATATGCAATTTACACAAACCCTTTAATTCAAGCATATCTCTACAGCACATTTTCTGATCCAGCATTTAATAAAATGGAATCTGCCTGCACTGTTTGTTGTCCCCTTATCAATTTAGCCTACATTTTGAATTGTACTACTTCTTTTAAAGTTGTTTTATCCTAAAGGTTTTCAACTACTCTCTGCAACTTTTGCTGATGATATCTATGTCTGTTTTCATTCTCCCATGGTGAGACTCTTCTATTAAGACACTTCTTTTCCAAGTATAGTCTATATTTTAAAACATGTTTTATTCCCACTTAATTATAACTATACTTATTTAAATTCTCATTTATCTGTCTAGTTTAAAACCCCTTCTAACCCAAAATATTTATGTTTAACTTTTGCTCAAAATAATTCATTTTACAATCAAAACAGGAATATATTCTAGAATGTGGTCCTAGATAAAACTAAATGGAAAACATTAAAGTTCTTCTTACTACCTAATGTCTTGAATAATAAAATAAATATTCTTGCTAGAAATTTCTTCTTTATAAACATTGTTTGCCAAACTTTTCCTAAGAGGTTATATTCATGACACAATAGAAACAATAGTTACATCAAACAAATCATTTCTAAATTATAGTAACCACTGATAAAATACTTCTTAAAAAATGCCATATTATATGCACATAGTGGAACTTTATATAGAGTACCCTTGCAGACAATGGTCAAACCCTCACAGATTATATAAATAATTATAGATGATTACATTTAAATAACCGCAATATATCTCAATATGTGAGATATGAGTTTTTGTGCAAAATAAGTTACACTGAAATGTTAACATATAGTTAACTTTATCAAGCATTTGGAAATCTATAACTACTATCATACAAAGATGCCAGTCTAAAACAGTCTTTTCCCATATTCTATATTTCAAAACAAATGCATAAATTAATCTCAATCAGGAGAAATTTAACACAAATTCTACCTCTATGCCATATTTTGCTTTAAATTCATTTGAGTTGTTTATAATTTTGTGATGTATTATCTATTACGGTAGTGGTGCTGCGGTAGCATTGTCACCTCACAGCAAGACATTGTCCCGTTTGATTCTCAGCTAGAGCGTCTTCTGTGTGGAGGTATACATGAATGGGCATGCCTTCATTGAAGGTTGTGCATCAGGGCTGGTAACTCAGCATGTAAAAATCCTCTACCAAACATTAGCGGACCGGAGTTCCACTGTGGCGACCCCTAACTGGGATAAGCCGAAAGACACAACAACATTATCTATTACTGCAATTTCAGTACACCTAATAAAAATGAAACACACAAAACATAGATCTTCACACTGAATTCCCCAAATTTCAATGCTATTATCATCCTCCAAAAGGGCCTCATAGAAACAGACAACTGGTGCCAGAGCCATGGCCTCAAGCTAAATGCCAAAAAGTGTATAGTCATCCCCTTTGACAAAAACAAAGTGCCCACAAATTACCACATAGGTGGTAATCCATTAAGTACAGAAGAAGTAATTAGGGACCTGGGGACCCAAGTTGATAACAATCTCTCATTTGACAACCACGTGGCCAAAGTGGTTAGAAAAACACTTTATATAGCCCACCTAATCATGAAGGGATTCACATTTAGATCAGGGGAGGTCATTGTGCCTCTTTACTCATCCCTCATCAGGCCCATAATTGAGTACAATGCCCCTTTTGGGATGTACCTTACCAGACACCTGCAGCAACTGAAAAGACCCCAAAAGTACCTCACCAAGAGGATCAAAGGGCTCAAACAGATGCCATATGCTGCCCGGTTAAAGAAACTCCAGCTCTACTCAGTGGCATACTGCCTGTTCAGAGGCGATCTTTGCCTGACGTATAAAGCCATGTCCAACCTGGAATTAATGGACATGCTGCACATCAGAAAATCCAAATCCCATCGAGCTACGTGCTCGAGAGACTTGAACCTCAGCACTGAAATAAATAGGACATGCTGGAGGGACAGATTCATAACCCAGAGGCTCCCTTCACTCTAGAATAAAATCCCAGTCCAGGTTAGGCAGAGTCCCTCATTGACTCTCTTCAAGAGGAATTTTGATGAGTGGGTGGGGGATCGTAGGTTTACCCCAGGTAGCACTTCTGTGTCACTGTTAGACAGAGGCACAATATACTAACCTCAAAAAAGGGCATAGCAAAATAAATTTAAAATGAGTGGTGAAAGCCAAACACATTCTGGCTAGGCTTATAAATGCCCTAGGGCAGATAGCCTAGTATGAACCTATGAACCTATGAACCTATGTACATGTATTTGTATACTTGGCATTACTTACTTCTGTACACATCTTGCTAATAAGACCATCATAACATTGAAAAGAGATTTATTCTGCTATGAATCCTGTGCTACATCAAAGCATACTTTAGTTGATTTAATAACATGAGCCATATCTTCTTACACAGTCACTTCTCTAAAAATTGGAAAAATCATGTCTTCAGTGACTATGCCATAATCCTGTAAATATTAATCTATTAACTGTTTCATTATAATTTCATTTACTGTTTTCTAAATTCTACCATGAGATTTTTATCAATTCAAAAAGTTAATACCTATTTCATGTCCATCAAATACAGAATAAACTATCCCCAGCACTCAGTACAATCCATGTAGGCTCCATGTAGAACCTATATGGAATGTACCTGTGTACATGGCCACAGCTTCCCCTCAGCAGCATGCCATGAATATTAATCATGGCACACTGCCATGGACAGCATAGTGACATAGATATTGAATCTGTTTAGGCAGTTGTGTAGTGGTTATCCCATGGTTGTGGATTGTCCAGAGAATTCCTGGAGAGATGTGATATACAGGGTAAGAGTCCTTGTAATATACCCTGCTAGTGTTGAAATGTGTGTGACTAAATATTTAGTGTTTTAATTTCCTAAAGTTTTTTTTTAACACTTGTTTGTGTGGCTTGCTAGACATCTAAAAATAGAAAAAAAATGGATGTAATTAACTATTATATCAGTTTTTATTTATTTGTTTTTATTTTATTGTTTGTTTGTGTGGTGCAGCGCGGTGCTCAGCAAACCCGAGCTGTACTTACACATACAGAGTTGACACCTGCAAGAGATCTAAAAATAGAAACTGGATATAATTAATTATTTATTTCTGGTTATGTTTAAGCCCATTTGTATGGTGCTGCATGATGTCTAGCAACATTAACAGGTAGCTTAATAGTATATATGAAGTTATACTAGTTTATATAATATCCAAGTAGCTAAATGGGTAGAGTCACGGCCTAAATCTTAGTAGGTCCTGGATTCAAGTTCCTGGCAGTCATCTCTTTTTTTAAAGTAAGTGAATGTTTTGCTTAATTTAAAAACAAATTTGTTACATTTGGAAGAGCTGCATGGTGCCAAGCACTGCTTAAACATGATCAATGGCTGCTACTGTTGGTCATTCAAAGCTTCGCTAAAACACAATTGTGCAAGTTTGATCTTTGCTAAGCGGGTCTGAGTGATGTTAAGCAATGAGGCACTTTTTTGAATGTTGCAGTATGATGTGTAAAGATGGGAAAACAGCCTATATTAAGGGCAATAGGCAGGAATTCTGCAATATTTTCTGGAGTCTTACTAACTGTTGGTATGCCCAGTGGTGTTGGAGAAGGTGCGCTCTTTTGGGTGCAGAGATGGGGTGTGTGGGAGTCCACATTGTTTTGTTTTTTTTTGTGCTCCTGGTATGGAATTATGAACCTAGGCTGTTGCATTGTGATTACCAGGGCTCAGAATGTAAGGCTGAGGCCTGCAATCAATTGTCCAGAGATCTTACCGGTGCTTGTAAATGAAAAACCAAGCCAGCTCCGAGAGTTCTTAAGCCTTTTAATGGACCGAGCAAATGAAACAACAATGAATAAAACCATAAACAACAGTAAAAAATGTTGGTAACTAAGCGCTTTCACCTGTAATAACAGTCGGGCATCATCAAAGGTTTAAGAACTCTCAGAGCTGGCTTGGTTTTTCATTTACAAGTCAAGACAATATTTTAGTTTATTGGTGGATCTTACCAGTGCTACTGTTATCCTCTGCACTGATGAGCAGTGTCGCCACCACTATGATGACCTGAAGCAATGGAAGAGGGGAACTTTGGACACCTGGGTCCAAGAGGCCAGGGATGGGAATGCCCCATTAATAAGTAAGTATTTCTGCCACTACTTTACTAAAATACAAGCTGAATCTGTGCAAACTGGTATGCATAATTGTGTGCTTCTCTTCCAACAGCTGCAGTTGACAGGGCTCACAACATGCTGTCTCATGCTGGGTGCCTGGCTAGGATGCGCCATGAGTGTGGTAAGTACAGATATTTTATGATAACTGTAGCGTAATAAACAACAAACCATAAAAACCGTAGTGCAATAAGCAACAACCAATAAACAATACCAATAACAGTAAGCAATAAGGTGTAAAGCAAGATTGTGGTGTCATAACATAATTGCAGTAGAGCTGTATGCATTGCATGTCTGTTCTAATGTCACTGCAGTCAACTGTAAAATTGTAATGACTGTGGAATGCAACAGTAATTGCATAATAAATGTGTAGCACAGCCCACAGTATGGTTCAAGGCTGTCTCCAGGCCACTTTCAGTCACATAAGGCTCTCTTTTCCTCCCACTCAGGAACAAAGTATATGGATGTGGTAGCCCACAATTAATTGTTAAATTTTTGCAGATGTCCCCTGCAGTCATAGCTTTTGCATTCTACTACCATGCCTGCCAACTAAGACGTGACTGCTGTCTAATCTACTTAATGTACACAAACATACCTCTCAACTGTAATGACAAACCAAAAACCAAAAAACTAAGTAAAAGACAAAAAGGCGATGAACAGACTGAGCGATATAACAAAAATAAAATCAAAAACAGTTTTATTACCACTTTCGGAGTGGTCTGTGCCTCTCCTTCTTCAGACAAAGTACAAAACAATTAACCAATTTTTATAAGAGAAGAAATACACTTAATCATTCAATTAGGTAGTTAATTGCATTTTGCAATTCTTTAAAGGGAAAAAATACAAATCCCATATCTAAATGTATATAAAGCAATGATAAAACATGTCAATAACAGATTTTAATAAAAAAATGGCCAAATCGCCTCTGTAAAATATATAATGCTTATCATTATTATAAGATTGTATGCTTAAGTAGTCCTGTTTATAAGTGGCTCGTTGTACTAAAGATAAAAGAGCCATTAGCTAGATCGTATAAATGGACCAGCTCAGGTAGTTAGCACTATATTAAGCCAGAAATTTATGTGTGCCTATAACTAAAATAAAATAAAATAAAGTGTAACTTTTAAATGTACCCTATTAAAAGGTACACGTAGATGTTTATGATACATCTAAAAAATTACTTGCTGATAAGTAATAATAGCTTACATGCTATTCACTATCATTCAAATAATGAAACATTAATATACTAGTTTCTATTAAAACACAAATTTATATACTAAGTAAAAAACAATGCTTCAGTTCAAAACAGAAAAAGCTACCTTCTCAGGGCAAGATACTTAAGAATACATCTTATAGAGACATATTCATTAAGCCCTGGGAAAGTGTGGGCCGCTGTTCTAATTTGCCAAAAAACCTCTTCCATTTCTAATTGTAATTGCCAAGGTCCACCTCTTTGGTCAATTCTTATTTGTTTTAATATAGCAAATTTAAGCCTATGTTCAGGGAACTCAATAGTGTGCCTAGCCAGGGCATTAGTTGTGTCTTTCCTCCCAATAGCATACTGGTGCTCATAAATGTGCTGCTTAACCTTCCTTTCCATTTTCCCTATATAAAACACAGCGCATTTATCACAACATGCTGAATAGATAACTCCCTTAGTCTTGCAGTTGTATTTGCCATTGATTTTATATGTCTTATCTCTAATAATGACCTGAAGATCAGTGGTTACATTCCTGCACTGTTGGCATGCCCCACATTTAGACATTCCATAGTTTCTACTATGTGTAATGCTGTTCCTACTTTCAATTATTGATTTCAGATTGGATCCTTTTCTATAAGTTATTTTAGGCTTTCCGCCAAATATTTTAAATAGCCCACTGTCCTCAGTTATTAAGGCCCAGTTTTTGTTTAACATCTCCCTTATTCTAAGGTGATCCAAAGTGTAAGTGCAAAGAAAACTGATTTTGAAATTGTGTTCACTATTCTTAGCCCCCAAATGCTGTTGGTTGTCCGTGTTTTCCACAATTTGATTAATATTGTATGACAAGAGGGGCTTGAAGTGACCTATATTATGCTTATAGGTGACTTCAGAAGTGATATTGGCCACCATGGATATAGGATAGCCTCTATTAGTAAACATAGACACCAAAAATTTGCATTCCTCTACAAAGTCAGTCTCATCAGAGACCATTCTAGCTGCCCTTACCATCTGCCCTTTCACTACAGCTCTTTTTTGATGGTAAGGGTGGCTGCTGGTAAAGTGCAGGAATGAATTAGAATAAGTGGGTTTTCTATAAATGGTGCTTTTATACCTAGAATGTGTCACATCTTTAAACAAATTAATGTCCAAAAAGTTAATATTGGTCTCATGTAGGCTATAAGTAAATTCAAAGAAGTCAGTCATGTGAGAAATACTGGTAATGAAAATCGGAACTAAGGCAGTAGGCCCCTTCCAAATGAGAAACATGCTGTCTTGGTAATGAGTGTACCAAGCAACATTGTTCTGAAATAGTGTGTTTTTAAATAATAAAGTTTTCTCCCAGTGTGCCATTATACAATTGGCAAAACTGCCTCCACAGGTTGATCCCATTGCCACCCTAGTTCTCTGGAGATATATTTGCCCATAAAAAACATATAGTTGTTAGTTAGGACAATCTCCAGAAGGGTTTCAACTAAGTAAATGGTATTATCATCTATCTGTCTTAGTGTCATAAAATCTTTAATCCATTCAAGTCCTAAGCCTTGAGGTATAACAGTATATAAATCCTTCACATCAATTGTGAGGAAACAGTAATCTTGATGGAAAGGGATTTTACTCAAACCATTCAGGAAACTCCACGAGTCCTTACAGATCTGGGGCTCTTGTTCAACAAGGGGCCTTAGGATGCTGTCTATGTATTTAGAGCATCCATATGTCACAGAGCCACGCCCATCAACAATGGGTCTAAAGGGGGGGTCATTGCTTCTCTTATGGATATTAGCTGTACCAAATAAGGCAGGTATTCTAGGAGCAATCATGGTCAAATATTGATGCAAATCTATATCAGTAATTCCTTCTAGGAAGAGGTCATCAAGGATAGACGCAATTCTTTTGTATGCAATATTTACCTCATTGATACTGGCTTTTGTATAAGTCCTAGTGGTAAGGTGTTTTTTCATACTGTCAGTGTAGATATTTTGATCCATAAAAGCAAGCCCACCCCCTTTATCAGGTTTCATCACCCTTATATTACATTCATGTAATAAGTTAAGGAAGTCATGTTGATTTCTAGTAATGTTAATATTCATATTCTTATTAGTCACATTGTTATTAAGAATAGCTGGAGCAGCCACGGTGGTGCAGTGGTTAGCATTGCCGCCTCACAGCAAGAGGTTCTCTGGTTCGATTCACAGCTGGGGTGCCTTCTGTGCGGAGTCTGCATGTCCTCCCTGTGGTCGCATGGGTTTCCTCCGGGTGCTCCGGTTTCCTCCCACATCCCAAAGACATGCTGCAGGTGGATTGAACACTCTAAATTGGCCCTATATGTGAGTGCGTGTGTGTGTGTGTGCCTTCTGTGGAAGGTTGGGCACCGGGCTGGCAACTCGACACTGTAAAACTCCACTGCCAATCATGAGCGGACAGGCGATCCGCTGTGGCGACCCTTTACCGGGAAAAGCTGAAAGAAGAAGAAGAAAAAGTTTTTAACAATAGCTCTTAAATCAATCTCACACTTAAACTTGAGTGTAATAATGGATTAAAAAGGCTTAAAACCTTAAGGGAATTGGTTAGAGAAGAATTCCCTCCCATAAGGGCATTCAAATTCAATTTACGAACAAATAGTTTCAAGTCAATTATAGTTTTCACAAGGACAATGTTGGCATCTGGGACAAAGGACAGACCTTTGGAGAAAAAAATCCACCATATCTTGAGTAACATTTAGAATGGTGTAATTGTATATCTTAAAGTCCCCTTCTGAATTAAAAAGTATTTGGGGGTCTATAGCATAATATCTGTTTATCTCCTGCGTTGGTTCCGTCTGTTTCTCGTGTTGCCCTGATTCCTGTTCATCTTCGGATTCGTGTATTGACCATTCTGGTTCCTTTGAAAACCCTGTTGATTGCTGGTGTTAGGCCAGCTATTATTGTTATTAAAGGCCTCTTGTTGTTGGGTGTGAGAGTTATTATTGTGAGCATTGTTGTTATTGTTGTTTAATCTCTCACTCTGGTGTAGGGTTGTATTTCTCCTGCATGGATATTAGAATCTCCATTATGGGAATTATTCCCTTCCTCTTGTATGCTATTACTGGTTTCTGGGAGAACTCCATTAATGTTTGTAGACTGTGTATTGGAAGGTGGGCGGGAGTATGCTCTATTGTTAGCATATTCCTGTATATCTCTTGCGATTTTCTTCTTTTTAGTAACAAGCATCTTTGCCATAATGGCTTCAATGCTAGTAAAAATGCGGGCATACTCGTATTTATGACGAAATAATTCACTGTCAGTTTTAATAGTACGCTGAAGTAGTTCAAGTTCCCTTTTCAGGATATCAGTTTCAGATTTGTATTGATTGATTAATAACATTATAAATTCGAACCCTTGCTTGTCAAAAAGATTCAAGAGCTCACGATGAAACTGTGAGTTTTCAGTCAAGCCTACAGGATAGTGCCATTGTCGCAAGCCTTTAGGAACTAATTTCTTTTCAATGCATTCCTGCAGGTAAGCTATTTCCAGTTGTAGCTTTTTACATCTAAACAGTTTTTGATCAAAGTCATTAATTAGAATAGTGATATTACTCACCCCCAAATCCTGCTCTTGGGAAGTTCTGCTGACAGTGCCATTGCAAAAAAATGATTATTATTCAAGAAATTGCCGATAGATGGAACAGAACTCGTTTCAACGTCTTGAATGTTACTTCTGCGGTGACCATTAGCATACTGCTGAGAACCTAGCCCTTGGCCAGCTTGAATATCACTAGGTGGCAAAACATTTAATCCAGAACCAGAAGGATGGTTTCTCCCGAGTGGAATACGTTGATTTGTTTCACTGCTAACCAAGCTCCTTGGAGCAGCGATATCTCCATTAGATGAAAGGGAGTCCATTTGCTGAGTAAGGCTGTCTACACAGCCAAGCAAAATTTGAATTAAGGCTGTTAGATTACCTACGGCATTTGCCTCTCCAGGTCCAGCCTTGTTAATGTTGTTAGCATTGTTTGGATCATCTTGGGTAAACAGTGAGCCCTGAGATATAGCTTCAGTCTCGCTCACCATGTACACAAACAGCAATGACAAACCAAAAACAAAAAAATTAAGTAAAAGACAAAAAAGGCGATGAACAGACTGAGTGATATAACAAAAATAAAACCAAAAACAGTAGCGCTTTCGGAGTGGTCTGTGCCTCTCCTTCTTCAGACAAAGTACAAAACAATTAACCAACTTTTTATAAGAGAAGAAATACACTTAATCATTCAATTAGGTAGTTAATTGCATTTTGCAATTCTTTAAAGGGAAAAAATACAAATACCATATCTAAATGTATATAAAGCAGTGATAAAACATGTCAACAACAGATTTTAATAAAAAATTGTCCTCTCAACTGTCATAATTTCTTGCAATGTAAATACAACCACCCAATATGTCTGGTCCCTGATTAGAAGAAAAATTATTACCTGGACTGCAATGTATTTTCAAATCCATTTACAGAACACCTTGGTAGTCATGCACATGCACATTATGTGAAACTGTTCTGTGTAGTTGTGTACCTGCATTTGTTAGTGCTTGGCCCATACTGTCCCATGCTAACAGTTTGAGAAGTTTGTATGTGCTACATCATCTATAGAAGAATTGTAGTCACTGTACTCATAACTGACACTGCACACCTGTAGAAATTTGTATTAGCAATCTTTTCAGGAATATCATCTGTGAAGTCACTAATTGTATGTCTTTCTCTCTCCACCCCTTATCTTCTTTAATTTATTATTGATATTTATTATGATATAATATTAATATATTCTGTTAAACTAACTGTTTTGTTGGCTTTATGGGTTATTTCATACTGGCTTATTTAATGTTATTTTCAAATAATATACCTTAATATGTATTTGGATTAATCAATATTATGTTGCATTATGTTACTACTAACATTGGTTTGGTTATTACTAACCTTAAATTATTGTTATAACTAATTTACTACAGTGCGTTAAGGTAGGCCAGTTCAAGGGGATTCACCTACCTTGTCTCCTCTGGCCATGGAACAGGGGCCCAGCATGTCTGGGGCAGACCCTGGTGGTGCCCCCTCTGTTGCCCTTGTACTACCTGCACAGTTGGGTAATTCTGCCCCTCTGGACAGGGCTCAACCCCCGTCTGGAAGCAGTGGTGGAGGGTGTGTTGTCACCCATGATCAACTGCCAGGTTTGGTGTGCAGGATCATGTGCCACAGGTTTGGGCTCCATCTGCACCGAATGGAGAGTAGGCTGGCCACCCTGGTGGAGCATGTTCACCCCAGATCCCAGGCTCCACCATTGCCACACCTGGAGCAGTGATGGACTAGTGCCAACAGTCCCATAGGTGGGATCTTGAGTCATGATTCTACCTTGTAGAGGCACATGAGACTGCAATTCCACAACACCCTCCCCATCCAAGGTGTTCACACCTCTTGTGTCACACACCATCCCTGTTTGCTGTCGTCTCTTTTGTCTGTCTACAAAAGCTTCCTCACCTACCCAGCTTACCTCCCTCACATGTACCTATATCCCTTCCCCAACATTCCACTCTCACATTAAAAAAAGAAAATGGGCACCTGCCTCCCAAAAAAAATATTGTCCCATACGTAGCTCTCCATTTCATACACATGTCCACTGGACACACGTAATTTGTTCCAACTGGCTTGACAAAGCAGTTATGTTGTCCTCACCCCTCTCTCTGGGGGTGAGAGTCCAAATTCATCTAAAAATTCTGTCAAAGTGTACAATTGTTGCTGTAAAAGAAGTGGATAGCTATGGTTCTTTCTTGCACTGTTCCTGCACATACCTACTTGCCTTTCACTATGATTTTTCCCCTTCTTGCACCCTATTTCACCACTTTCCTATACCCCATTTTCTTTTCTTTAAAGATTTTCTGCACAACACTGCAGGTCATGCAGAGTTGCTAAGCTCAGCTAAATGGAGCTATATTGATATATGTGTTTGAAATGATATTAAACA
This sequence comes from Protopterus annectens, assembly GCF_019279795.1. NCBI lineage: Eukaryota > Metazoa > Chordata > Ceratodontiformes > Protopteridae > Protopterus > Protopterus annectens. The sequence continues at coordinate 163,850,690 of NC_056744.1, read as the reverse complement.
CATACAAAATAAACCCCTGTCCCTAGTTCAAACCAGAGATCATTGCTCTTGCAACCACTGCATTAACATGCCATACCACACAGCTGTTAAGTAAATCAGGGGATTTAAGCAAAGTATAACAACTGAAAGTTACAGTCATTAAGCGAGTTTAAGCAAAGCTATGCATCACGTTGTGTAGTGGAAACTTACTTAAAGAGTAATGGAAAACATGGGAGTGTAACTTGGAGTCTGGTGCAACAGTACACCAGTAGAAAGCTAGACATGGTATAATGGATGCAAGTGAGGTCTCTATTAGCAGGTAAATATGCACATTTACCAGCAACATTTAGAAATACACCTGCTAAAACATTAATGGCAACATACATGTTCAACTGAGACTCTGGTGAAGAAATACATTCATATAAAGCCATTCACATAATGATGGATGTAAAAAAATATGTCACAGCCTGTATGTGTGCATTTATATCTTGATAAATACTCCTGCTATAACAGTGACACAGTACCTCAGTCTGTTAAATGCTGTGCAAACAGTATGTTTTGTCACACACAGTTTTGAGTTCAAATCCAGTGGTGTGTAGCATTTAAATTACATTATTGTGAAGCCAGCAATTAATGACAGAGTCATGCATTCTTTATCCACACAATGCATTCCAAATAAAATGAGATGTTATCTTAGGTAATGCAAATGAGGACCACTAATATCAGAGTGCCACACACAATCCTTTCACAATCACATTACAGATTAGCACAGCTGCACAACTAACATACACACATGAAGCTACTGCTAGTAATAAGGACTGCCAACATACATGTTCTGATTGAACCACACTATAACACATGACCTGACAATTGCCCAAATGGTTGATTTAATGTTATATTTACCCCCTGTGTTGCTCAAGGACACAACAGACATGTTGCCTAGTACTCTGTTAGTGATACCTTTGCCTAACTTACCTTAAACATATGCCTTAATTTGAGTAGAAGGGGTACCCTCACTCTGGCTTTGCCTCTACAACAAGGCTGACACAGCTCTCACGGTTACTCTTACAGCTTGTTGTCCTCCAAAGTATTCACACCCTCTGCCTAAGCCTATTGCCCGCAGCAGCTGCTGCAGCCTGTAGCACACACATTTGTATGTAAAAGTAGCTGCTACAAACCTACCCTTTGTGATGACATACTCTCTTGAACCCAGTAATGTCCGGCACACCATATCAGAAAGGGATTCTAATCCACATGAAGGCCTTAGGTTGCATGTCATCACCTGATGATACTGCAAATTGGCTGTGTTGGCTGCAGTTAGCATTTTAGAACCACAGATAGGTTAAGAGGCAATAATTTGGTAATGAGAAGCATGTTAAAAGGGCAAACAGCTGGCTATGGGGAACCAGTCTGTATGAGACTTTCTTCAAACAGTAATCACATTGCCAAAAACTTTATATATCTGCATTTATCAAAACAGGAGTATTGCATGCCATCAGTTATGTAACCTTTTTGTTTACAACATGATGCATATGTGTGAATATACTTAGGGGAAATGGGGATTACAGCAGCAAGCTTTTCTTAGAACTGTGATAATGACATACCATTTATCTCCAAATTTGTTACACTTACAGAGGACGTACAATCCATCAGGGGTGTAATGTTTTTTAACAATGTGGCACTGTCCTTTATAGTGGTTGTAATAGCACACTGCTATTTGTTTGTCACTGTGGTTTTGACATATTATCATGTGGGAGTTGCCCCCAGGAGACACACTACAAAAGACTCCAGTGTTGAGTGTATGATCATACAGCAGCATCTTTCATGGCACACATGGGAATATTTGATTATCGGTATCACCATAGTTGTATCCACATGCTTAGTATGTTTGCACACTGTGGAATATGACGTGTGATCAAGCAATGGATACTTCCAGCCATTATATTCTTGTTGTATCTCTACATTGTTTACTTCCACATATGTGATCCTGGCATGTGTTCCCATTTTGTTGTCTTTCAGGAAACATGTATCCCAGACACCTGTGCCCCTTTCATAGATGCAGAGAATGATACAATACTGGAAGGTCTCCATCAACACCATGAACTCCTACTGTCCAGAGAGAGGCAAAACAGGGAACAGCAGGCAGCAGTGTGGGCTGACTTTGTCCATGACATGAATGCTATAAGTCATCAGAGCAGGACATATGAGCCAGTTCGACATAGTGCAACAGACATGATTAATGAATGCTGCATTCAGAAGAGCAGCAGATGTAGCCAAGGATTGTGGTGTCACTGTTGGAGGCCCTGCAGTAGAACAACCACTCTCAGCCACTGAGGAATTCCTGATGAACATAGGAACATACGACAGCTCACAGGCATCCTTCACACTGTACACTGTGGATGTGGGTGCAACAGTTTCCTTGGCAGAGGAACATGCAGGTAAGCTTATTTTGATCAGCATTGGAATATTCTAGCATTCAGTGTGTCAGGGTGTATGTACTTTTACATGGGTGTCAGGTCTTTTTTCTTTGGGGCAGAGGGGTTTAACTGCAGTTTGAATCTCATGCTCAGATTTTAACCAATATAACAATTAGCACAGTAGCTATTGTAAATGTGTGATATATGGCAGTATTACTTTGTTACAGTGTAACATGCAGTAGTACTTACATTACCTCCCCCTCAAGTTTTCACAGGTCCGTCTGGTATCGGACAAGGCTGTGGTCTGTTCCTGGTAAACATGACATTGTTTTGTTTCAGATATAGATTTAAAGCAATGTATTCCCTAAAGTGTCATTGCAGGCCTGCTGCCTGGATTGCTGTACTGTTAGCATGATTGCCAACTGCACAGATATTTTCTGAATGTACACATGTTAGAGACATATATGTGCCTTGTAGGTGTGACGACAGTGATAGATGTGACAGTATTGTCAAGAAATTACAGATTGTCATATGTGTCAACTATACAGAATCCTCACAAATCTCAACAGTGTAGTTCATTGTTGCTCATGAGATTGCTGTGTAAACAACTTTTATTTACAAGTAACTACAGCTGTTTGTGGGAAAGGTAATGTCCTTTTCTCCTACGATATGAGGTTTGGTTTTAAACAGGTCTGTATTAGTGACAACAGTGTATAGAGCTTTATATATATATATATATATATATATATATATATATATATATATATATATATACATACATATATAGCTAAATAGATATTGCAACATAGTACTGCAGCGCATAATAGTGCAGGTATTAATGTACTGTTTTTCCCCTTCTTATCACAGGAAACCAGGGGGTTTAATCTCTGTCCCCTACACACCCTGATGTCAGTGTTCCTTTCTACTCTGATGATGATGGTGGCCAGAGTGAGGCCCAGGTGGGGATTTCAGGGGCTGAATCTGTTCCAGAGGTTGACATCCCTCTTCAGCCTTTAGTGTCACTGCACACAGTCAGTATGCCTACACATATCCAGTCCCTGGAGGCCAAAGATATTAGGCAGTCAGAGGGTGTGGACATTGAACAGGAAGGTGTGGTAACTATGGCTCCAGTGAGTGTAGACACTGGCCGTAACCAGAGAGCTGGCAAGGTTACACACAGGCAGATTGAAAGGGGTGCTCATAGGAGGCTTGCTGTCCTTCCACCACCTGTTGCAGGTGTCACATTATGGGTCACTATGCATATGTTTTGGGCAACCATGGAGACATAGGAATGTTCTGAAGGAACTCCAGATGTATGCTCAGGGTTATGGATGCAGCCCAGTCTGACATCTGTGACTTCCTCCACTGCAATGGTGACACCCTGGATCTCTTCACTGATGCTGTGGAAAGAAGGTGGTCTGCGACAGATTGCAGAATATCTGCCTTGGAATGCACATTGTCTGTGCTGGAACATCCGGTTGGAGTTAAGCATTGGACCCCTGAATGTAGGTCAGCAACCCCATCTGATGAGAGTCCTCATGGCCATGCACAATCATGCTCCCATAGTGGTAGTACATCCAGTGCTCCAGAGGGGAATGTGCTGTCCACACCAAGATGTGTGAGGCCATGGGCTCATGATCCTGGGCATTCCTGTGGAGGACACAGTCTCAGCAGACAACAGTTATTGTCAGGTACTAGCAGCACTTCTAACCTTGGGCATGAAGGTGCCAGTGCAACTCCTGGCAGAGCCTGTTCCCATGTTTAGGGGCAAAGACAGTGAACTGTCAGCTCTACCATGCATGGTTCAAAGTTGTCCAACATACACACACATGTTGAACTAGCACTGAGCTTCACTGTGTTCTCACACACACTTACACACCACTGTCAAATTCAGGTCACCTACAGACACACACAGCACCTTTCCATGGTCCATCTTGCTTGCTTCCCTTCCTGAATCATACACCTGCTTTCACTGTATTGGGTCAGCCTAGGCCTAATCCACCCCTGCAAAACAACCTGTGCAAGTGATGATACCTGTGCCACATCCCTGTCATCCTCATCATCGATGCAGGGAAATGAAGCTATGTGTCTGATGCACAGGGTGACTATATAAATTAATATGTACTTGTGTAATGCAGTGTTGCTTTGCCACGGCACTTATACTGGTTATGGACAGATACTGTATGCTGACATTTGTAATGAGCAAGCCACATAATTTTGTGTACCTTATGTTGTATGATGTTGCAATGGTTGTATAATTGCACAATGAAGTGTGTTATGGACCTGTTTATGTTTCAGTTTCAGGAGCCTGTAGGGGACACCTATGGATACACAATAGCAATAAACCCACAGAAAACACAGCACAGGATGGAATGTCAGCACAGAAGAAATATGTGTATTCAGCAAGGTACAGCAATATAGGTGCATGGCTCCATAGGTTCATATATGCATAACAGACTAATAAGAACAATGGCGTCATTCAACCTACTCATGTATCCCTACTCTATGGAAAGGTCTGATACCCCTGATAAGTGTCACCAGGGTTTGGGGAGATAACAAATCTATAAGCTGTGGTGATGTAGATAATCCATTTACAAATTTCCTGTTTCCATTACAGACATTTGTCCTACACCAGTTATAATTGTCTTGTTCTGCATCCCATTGTGTAACTTAAACATGCATAGGTGGCCTGCTAAATATAGGGTGTAGTGTCTGTGTTACATACCTGTCTCTCCAGCATCTACTATTTATACCACAGTGACAGTGTATGTGTGTAGAATGGGTAAGACATGTGTTAGTCCTGTATTGGATATACGTGGGAGGTACACAGTGAAATCTGACATCTCCTTGTACGGCAGCCATACACATCCCCTCCACAGCATGTAGGATACAGACTACACATGTACAGTCTTGACATGAACTGCATAGGACATGTTATTTATAATGTTTATTGGTTTACCATGGAACCTGTGTGGCTGCTACAGTTGTAAGATATGCCTGTGTAGTGACATAACAAAGGTGCCATTGTACTCAATGATAGGTATGATGAGTGCCAAATTCAGTATAACAATGACAGTCTGGGATTTACATGCCATACCTTTCTGTATAGGTTGTACACAATTGAATGGATCTCCACATCTTACAGACTAGTGAAAGTCAAAGGCTACATTACTCTCTGTGTTCATAACTCCATAAGTAATGGTTCAACTCTGTGTGGTGTGCAGACACTACCATATTTTCCAGGGGTGGATGACTTCTCAAAGCATAGTGTTGTGCAGTTGCTAGCATTTGCTATTTCTCAGTTTCTCTGATGACAACTGAATGTCTGTCTCAGGCCATCCTGGATAACTGTTGGTTCTTTGTGGGATTCAATGACAGCTCCTAATATGCACTCACCTGATAATGTAGTCAGTCAGAGGTCACTGACAGTGGCTGTGACTACAGAGAAGGGACTGTCTAGAAGGGGTACTCCATTAATGTTGTCTGGGGAAATCCACTGGTGACCGGCATCATTGAAGCATAGGTCTCCCAATGCTATCTTCCCAGATTATGACTATCATACACTTGCCTAGCCACCAGCTGACATACCACTCTGTAAATAACCTACACAGTTTTCAGCAAGGCCTGCTGTCAGACACCTTCTCAAGCTATGGTAGGTGGAGTGAGTTATATTCTCCTCATCCATTGCATAGTTCAACACTCAGTGACATCCACTGGTTAGGGTAGGTAGGCATGATCTGGCCTTGAGCATAACAACCGGTGTTTGGGCCAGTGTCAGTAGGTATACGACATTGTTACTGCTCGTATCCATGCTAACTCCTTTCATGGCATTTCATATCACACAACTCAGAAATGTGAGGACACTGCTTGGCACTGCATGCTAGTTGTCCTTTGTGCAACTAAGTATTGCAGTTACTTCCATCATGTTCCAAAAAGAGAGTCATATAAGGTGTCTGTACAGAGCACAGACAAACATGTTTGGGAAGTGTAATATGTATACCCTGTGAAAGTAAATTGGGGGTTTACACAGGTATTCTGCAGTTGGACACTACCCAAGTGGTGTGTACTGGAAAGACATAATTACCTTGTGAAGACAGAGAAAGCAGAGGAGTCCATAGAATTTCTCATGCCTGCCAAATACTAATGCTAGTCTCACCAAAACCACTCTCACATAGGATACCATTCTCTGATGAGTTGCCTGTCATCACATGCAAATCATTACTATGAAGCTCATGATGAGAAGCAGGACACAGCCTGTTTGTTCATCCACATAGTTGACCCACATCACGAAAGGCTTGGTAGGCCTCAAATACACTTCTCCAGGTAGGTACCTTGATTAGCAACCCGGGCACTCAGTTGGATTTTGCATATATTATGACTTCTGTTCCAGGGTTGGTAGTATGTCATTAGGAAACTGACAAGATGGTGATTAGGAGTACTGCTGCAGTGTCATAATATAGTGTGCAATATCCAGTGACATAGATGTCAAGTCTTGCTGAAACAAGCAGCACAGTGGCAGTGATCCCTCTTATGTGACAATTTCATAGCATGTCATGCATCCTGTTTTCAACAGATTAATGGTGGATATCTATATGACATGGCTGTGAGCCCTACTGCAGTGACTGGCCACCTTTGGCCAATGTATGTCCACTTGCCACATGACCTAGGCATGTTATACTGTAAAGGTATGTACCTGAAACACGTTTTTGCTCCCACATGTCACACAACTACCAGTGTGCTGACTGGTTGCTTGACAGACATTGTACACTTGCGAGGCCAATGTAATGTCAGCAAAGTTGAATAAGTCATCTGTGCATGCATGGGAATCCGCATCTTCACTGCAAGGAGTACCTACAAACACTGTGTGTCAGGCTGTCAACCCCAAGGGTGTGCCAGCATGACACTAACTTTGCAGGACCTGCTGATGAGATGTGGAAAGTGTCCCCACCCCTCTAATCCTATGACACACAAACATAATGTGTGACAGATGTGACTGCATTTCAGACCTTGCTGCTATGGTGTCTCCAACAGCAGTCATTACATTAGGCAATGAGCATTTTGCCCACATGCACAGTTCACATCGTGCATCACCTACACCCACATCACAAACACCTGTATGCGAGCAGCACCTTACTAGACACATTCCCAAGCAACAGACACCTCAGAAAATCATGCCTCTGGAGAGCACAGTACACATAATACTGCATGTACCACTCTCTCACCGGCCAAACACTTGAGGCAAAATGCAAAATTACATATTTTTTCATAGGTGATTACAATTTGAGACACATTGTGTCAGCAGGTTACATATGGGAAAGATCACAGTTAGCTGTCTGTGGTTTGACACAATACACCATACCGCACATTGCTGCAAATCAAGGAATATCAGTTAATATAGTGTTGACATCATAGTTCCTACACGTGTGTATGACTAGGGACATACATCACCAAACTGTATGCAGACACATGACTGAGCTTAGACAGTCTGTATCTCTTGCGGGTATGCACATAGCTGTCAGGTGCAGTTGACCCTCACCAAGGATGATGACTCTATACACACAGAAATTGATGGTTTAATATGTGGCGTCATTGTAAGGGGATCTACTATATGTCTTCCTAGAATGCCTTGCTCAACAGACATCAGTGCTTCAACAGTGATGGTCTTCATCTCTCACCCCTGAGATTTGGAGTACTGGCCAAGGATGCTGACATCCCCACAATGCATCTTATATGCACTGTTTGGAGGGAAAACTTTGCAATGAGAACACCGTATTCATACAATATCATGGTTATGCTGCTACACATTCAGAATGGCAACACTGAACTATGCCCTGTGGAAGATGTCTCCACCTTGGAATATGCAGGCATGTGTGCAGTCAGGGACATCTGATTCAAGGCTGTGGACATCACCCAGCCATACCACACTGCATGTCTTCCACATGTTCGGATCTCAAAGTGACAGTGTGAAAGGTAATATAGGTGGTTTATACATACTCATTAAGGAAAGATTCACATCCAGATTTTGTGAAACACTTTTATTTCCCAGAGACATTGCAGGTGCCATTCACTACTGGAAGGGGCACATAATCAAACAATTGCCAGCTATAGGAGTAGCTCCATAAATCCAGGCACCCATTGTGCTCATTTGGATGTATGTGTGTCTATCAAGATATATCATTACACCATGGTTTGGGGTGGCATTAAGTGACCACCAACTGTGTTGATTAGTTGTGCTGAAGCTCACTTGCCCAAAGGTTAGTCCACGTCCTTAACTAAAATGCCATGGAGCAGTGCCATGACTTCCCAACAATGGGACCCGATGCATTGCATCATGTGTTTATGGGTGACCACTGCAGCCACCCTACTGCAAGGTCCTCCCTGGTGGAATCTAACCACAGATCAATCTCATTAAAACTACCAGAACTAACCCTCCTTGCAGATAATACAGAAATACCATATATTTCACCAAAGCAATTTATTACCTTCTATGGGATGGTTTACATAGTTGGACTGCACCTTCTCCCTCAGATGGGACAAGCAAGTATGCCAAGCTCTACACCCATGCATTATGCAAGCAGCACTACAACTGCATGGACTCGACTGTACCTGACAGGAGGAACACGGGGTCCTCGTGGCACAGCAAACCTTCCTGGTGAACAACTGCCATTAGCAGGCTATACAATAAGAGATGGACATTGCTGTGTGACAGTTGGGGTGAGGGTCCCCCCCTAAAATGGAGTCACAACCTCCTTAGCTACAACAAGCACATAGTGTTGTCATGATGACATGTAGAACAGTAACTGACAAAATTAGCCACCCAAGCAAAGCAATACCACAACACACAGTGTAGTTACATGTGTAATCTCAGAAGACAGGGCCTGATTGTTGGTGAACTCATATGTAATGATACTCCATATAATGGGTCCGTACTTATAGCTAACCTGTAGTCCCACAGGTTCTGGATCAACTTCAATCCCCTGTCCCCATCACATGTGCCACATAACATTCCAACAACCTGTCCCATACCTTCCATATCTACACAGCACGTTGTAACTGGCCTCTCTATGGGGGATACACAACATCTACTGGACATGCTAACTTCCCAGGCTGCATTGTACATGGGGTCTGACAAGGCTTACTAATACCATTGGGAACATCTTGCAATCAAACTGAAACTACTGGCTGCACCCCAGCTGACTGGACAACAGCAACTGTTATAGCTTTGTGCAGAGGTGATGCATACACTGACCACCAAACTACAGATGCCTTTGCCTCAGTATCCATATCTGTATGCCTGTAGGGGAAATCATAATGGAGCTGATCAGCACACATATATGTGTTCTAAACACAGTTGATTGTACACAGTTTGGATGTCTGACAGGGCGATCATGACGGTTAAATGTGTTGGACATGTCTGAGGCAGTCAACAAGGACCTGGGTGAGGGGACATCAGGACATACAACCCTCTGGACTTAGCCAAGTCGTCTGACTATATCCCCCACTCAGGCATCATTTACAAAACACCCACTTAGGCATCCACTGTACCGTCATTGTAGGAGTCACTAAGTGGGCCATTGATAGCACACATAGTCAACATAGGGACATCCATCTCCAATAGCTGATCTGTGAACAGCAGTGTTCAACAGGGCTCAGTCCTGTGTCATTTACTGCTTGGAACCCATTTAACCATGATACAAGTGAATACTGAATGTCTGTGGTTAGCAATGTTGGCTAATACCTGTAAACTGTGAGCACTCACAGAGTCCATAAACTATGTCAATATCCTACAAGACAAACAACTGGTGTCAGAGCCATGGACTAAAACTAAATGTCAATAAATGCATAATAGTATCCTTTGGGAAGTCATCCGTCCCTGGAAACTATCATATTGACAACACACCCCTTTGAAATGACCCAGTAGTCAAGGATTTAGAGACTCACATAGATAATAATCTAGCCTTTGATCATCATGTGTCTACAGTGGTGAAGAAATAATTCTATGTTGTGTAACTTATAAACAAAGGTATGGCATCTAAGTCCAAAGAAGTCATTGTTTCACTGTATTCGGCATTTGTCAAACCTATCATTGAGTACAATGCCCCCTTTGATATGTACCTAACCAGGCATATCCAACAATTGGAATGTCCACAGAGGTTCCTCACTAAAAGAATACAGGGTGTAAGTAATATGTCCTATGCAGACCGCCGCAAGGCCCTATACCTGTATTCTGTCTCCTACACACTTTTGAGGGGAGATCTATGCCTGGCATACAGGGCATTGTCAGAACCCACTCTGATGGACCTCCTGCATATCCATAAAACAAACAGCACCAGAATTACCAATTTTAAAGACTTAAACCTTGCCTGTGATATAAATAGGACCTGCTGGAGAGATAGCTGTATAACCTAGAGACTACCCCATCTATGGAACAGGCTCCCCATTCATGTGAAGCAGATTTCCTCCCTAACCCATTTAAAATGCAACTTGGACAATTAGATGGGAAACTGGAAATTCATCTCTGGTTTGGCACCTATGTCTCTAATAGACAGAGGTAACCTGTAAAATGGTTCATCTCCCAGGCCCATGCTTACACTTATCAAGGGTATCAGAACTTGTCAGAGATTTGGGATGCATGGCTAGGCTTAAAAAGGCTCTTGTGGACATTAGCCTAGTAAATACTTATGGACATATAAATGCCTATTGACATACTAATGGCCATAAACTCCATGTAAATATAAATATGTAGCATCATTTTCCTAACTTACACCTATGTACCTAGTAAGCAGCACATCAGTCGCAACATATGATGTACATACTCAAGGGTGATACACCTGGGCACACAGGCCTGGCCACACATGTTTACACCTCATGTGCCTGAGATCACCATGTCTCCACAGTGGTATGACAGAAAACATATGTCATAACTGAGAGCATAGTCATCCATAAATGACATACTCATAACCTCCATTTACTCTTCCCTCAGCATGCCAATATCTAAGTGAAATGGCCATTTGTTAATGTACCTTTCCAAGCACTACTGGTAATTGCACACAGCAGTATGGTCCCTCACTAGGCAATTTTACGTCTTCAGTATCTGTTCAATAGGGATCATCTAAAATCAGTGTCACTGTAGCCTGTGGCATATAGACTACTCTGAGAAGATCTCCACCTTGCACACAGGACAATGTGTGACCCTGCTTGATTGCAAATGCTGCATACCTGTAGGAGGCATGATACATGGATTAATCACTAAGGATATTAACCTAATATGTGACATTAGTAATACATGCCGGTGGGAGACATCTATCTATCAGACTTTAACACACCTTTGAAAGAGAACCCTGCCTAATACCAAACAGACCAATTCAGTGCACCTCATCACATGCCATCTGTATGATTTTCTGAGTGACCATCATTTCACCACAGGGCTTCTTCCTATGTCCCTCTTGGACTGGGGCAGTATGTGCTGATCATATAAATAAGGGTATATAAAGTTGATTGGGATTCTGAGGGCTGTATATCCATTATGCTAGGAAAGTTCAAATGTCCTGTGGTTCCATAAGCTGATGCAAAAGGTTCTAACAGCAACACACAAACCTGGCTACATTGAGGATAGCACCACTTGCAATTACTGCTTACAGGACATGGCATGGCACATACATAGTGCAAGTTGGGTGCATGTAGATTAGAACACTTACCTATCTAATGGTGCACACTACAGATCAAAATACATGATGCACACAACACACCTCATGTTTGCTATTACTATCTGTTTGGGACATAATCTGTCTAGGACATATTATGTTTGATGACATCAGCAGACCTAGTTATGGTAATATATTTGGAGGCCCCTATCACCTGATACAAACAAAGTACTGCATAATTGCACCTCTGTCTAAGTTACTGAGGTGATCATATTTATTAAATATGGACATACAGTCACACCAAGTGGCCTGGAGTGTGATTGGAAACCCTACCTATCTAGTCTTACTATAGATCACAGTAGCTATCACACACACCACAGGTTAAGTCTGACATTACAATGGCAGCTGTTAGTCTTAAGGTCGATGACATCATCAGGCCTTGTAGAAGAGGGCAGTTTGGAAGCCAGCAGCAACTTACAGGGTCAAAAAGTGCATAACCATTGCAGTTTGACAGCCAATGAAGGATTCTCAGCTGTTTCCCAAGGGATACATGTGCACACAAAAAGAAACAAAGGAGTGATCTCAGTGCCAATCCAAAAAACTGATAAAAGTTAATACAAGGCACAGGGAGCCCAACTGTTGAGACAAAACTTCTTTAATCTGAAATGAAAAGACGTAATCAATGAGATACACCATGAGCTGATGGGAATTGGCAGCTGCTGTGATACACACGCACACACAAACACAAACACGCCAAGTGGGCTGGAGTGAAATTAGAACCCCTACCTATCTAGTCTTACACCCTATAGATAACAGTACTTATTGCACACACCACAGCTGACATCTGTTTTATATATGATTGCCAGAAAACTACTTGTAGATTACACAAACTAGGCTTGTGTTGAACAGCATCTGGGGCCTACAGAGTGATATTGCTTTGCACTGTTATCTGCATCTAGTATTCTAACAGTCAGATAACTGTTATTTATCCTAGCTATGTATCTACAGTTAGCAGTATGGCTATATGTGGCTGTTTGCACTTGGATGGGGAAGCCTGTGGGCAGCAACAATGTGCCTTGTCCATGCATGCAGAGACAACATTATAAATTACACCAGCTGTTCACCTGTTGCTGTATATGTGGTGACATCCAGCAGACATAGAAGTCTGTAGGTAAGTGCATTATGTACTGTTGAGCCCTTACTTTGGATCCTTTGAGCAACTGTATAAATGTGTGATAGTGTAGCTTTACTCACCATTGTTGCGATATGTAGGACAATACAGACATCCACACACATATTTATGCATATAACAGGGATATGTATATAAATGTAGCTGTGTGTGTATGATATGCATATGTGAGTTATGCAGATATATGGGGAGACACTGAGATGTTTATATATATATATATATATATATATATATATATATATATATATATATATATTGTTTCACTTCAGAATCTCAAATTACTGAAAACTTGAATTTCATATGGTCGAGACCATATGATCGAGTTTTCAGAAACTCGAAAGTTTGAACTGAAATAAAACAAAAAATATCCAAAGACATGGTGATCGCACTATAGTGAGGAAACAAGAAATCTCATGTTCTGCATTTCTTCAAACAGTGCGGAACCGGAGATTTCCCTTTTCCCCACTGTAGCGCGATCTCTGAGTTGGTATATTTAAGTGGGGGGGGGGGGCCTGCAGAAATTATGTCTTTGGATATTTTTTTTTTCAGTTCAGACTTTTGAGTTTCTGAAAACTCAATCATATGGTCTCGACCATATGAAGTTCGAGGTTTCAGTAATTCAAGATTTTGAAGTGAAACTATATATATATATATATATATATATATATATATATATATATATATATATATACACACGGTTCTACCTGACTTCGTCGACAGCTGAGAAGACCGACATCGGAATCCGGAGCTCCAGAAGATCGAAAGCGAAGACCGCCGAATCGCGGGTTGCAGAACATCGACAATGCAGAAGACCGACACGACGGATGACAACACCAACGCCGAGGATGCCGACATGGGGAAAGGCTGTGTGAGTATGCGGTAGTGACGGACGTTAGGGTGCGAGGCAGGTAAGTGTGGAGATTGACGGTCTGTGGGGATAGGGGTGGGTTAAGTGAGTTAGGGTTAGGAGCGATAGGGGTGGGTTAAGTGAGTTAGGGTTAGGAGGCGATAGGGGTGGGGTAAGTGAGTGAGGATTAGGGAGCGAAAGGGGTGTGTGAAGTGAGATAGGGTTAGGGGCGATAGGGCGGGTTAAGTGAGTTAGGGTTAGGGAGCGATAGGGGCGGTTAAGTGAGTTAGGGTTAGGGAGCGGTAGGTAAGTGCGATAGTGACGGACCTTAGGGTTAGGGTAAGGTTTAGTGTGGGCTTGTAAGGATTTTGGTGTGCTTGTGTTGTGTGTGTGGTTTGTGGAATGGGGATGTGTTTTGTTTTGTATGGGGTTTCGTGTTTGTGTACCGTCGGTTATTTCGTTGTCGGTTATGTGTGGTTTCGTGTTTATGGACTGTCGAATATGTGGTGTCGGTGATGTGGTTGTCGGTGTTGTGTGGTTTCGATTATGTCAGGTAGAACCATATATACACACCCCTATATCTGTATATATAGTATATATCTATTTGTAAATACATAGAGATAGATATACTATCTATATGAGAGACAGATATTGACAGCCGGATATGTATACATATATGTATGTATGTATGTATAGACATATCTATACATAACAGGTAATTTTGATCAAAGGGCAACAGAATTGCACTCAGTTTAAATAAGTGTATGAGGGACTTGAATCAGAAATGCATATGGAAAAGTTTGCTTTAAGGTATTGTGTGAATTTTAATTGAATGATTGTTTTTTATTGTATAATTAAGTAATTAAGTGAGTATATAAGAGTGAACTGCAGTTTGTGCATTTGTACTCTGTTAAAGGCTTCTATAGTTGAGGTGTTAGTGAAATTCAGATTTTTGTACATGTATTTTATTAAACAAAGATGTGGCTTTGGATCGCTGGCTTGCTGTGTGTGGTATCTATATATTTCCTGTTTGCTGCTCAAGTGAAGTGGTTGGACAAATGTATGAGCATGCACAGTATGATTGTGTACTTATAAAGTGACTCCAGCCCACACCTACATGTACTCTAGTCTGAGATTTTGTGTGTTACAGACAATGACATCTGTCCTTGTTTCTGCAGTTCTGCACTTCACTCAAAATCTCCATGGCAATCTCCAGCTGTCTGATGTAATTAATATGTGACAGAGGGTAATAATGTTACACCACACACAGACTGACAGTCTATATAAAAAAAACATAATAATACCTCACAACTAAAAGATGTGAATGCTTCCAGATGAAAACCAACCACACCATCACCCATGCTAGCTCTCCTAGTCCACTGAACCACACAAGCTGCCAGGCAGAGAGGACTCATTCATGACACAATCAACAGCATACATATGTACATTGTCATTCCTGCATTAATTTAGACATACAAACGTATGATCGATTTCTATGTTACTGCTCTGAGATTGCCTGGCCTGCTGATATACCATTGACGACTTACTGTTTAAGTAGTTATATGGGAACAGTGCTGTGTTGGGGGTGGGGGAACAACACCACATGTTCTGCTGGGATATACAGAGGTCTAAATATCATGTGACCCCAATGTTTAACATCTCTCTTGACTGATGTAGTGAATATTCCAACCATGAGGCCTGTTGAATATTAGGAACACTTACTAGTTGACTGGGTATCTATAGTCCCATGTGGATGTTACTTCTGTCCAAATAGCCCACTATATTTACTTGCATTAATGCAGCAAATCCATACATACAGTACAGTTTCATTGTAATCCTTACAAGTATTGTGCAGGTTAGTGACTTATCTTGTGAATACAGCATTTGACAGAACTGTATGTCAGGGCTGACTCTGTCTGATGCAAGCAATACACAGCCAATAGATGGATAGGTACAGGTTGTGTGAGTTGCCTGGCATCAATGTTAATATATGTATGTGAGTAGGAGTAAGGGGACATCAGCAGGGGGTTCCTCCTCCAAGTCCTCCTGTGACTGTGGCTGTAGCAACATAGGCACTGGGAGGGCTGTGTATCCCTTCCTTTTGTTGATCCTGCTGCAGTGTTTCCACAGGATCATATTGTGTAGAATAGCACATACTATGAACAAATGTGCACATGTGCCTGGAGAGTACTGCATGGCTCCACCAGATATATCTAGGCACTGGAACCACCCTTCAGAAGCCCAAACACATGCTCTATGATGTTCCTAGTTTGTGGGTGTGCCTCATTATGGTGTTCTTTCGTGGGTGTGTGCATTTCTGATGGGTGTCATCATCCGCGGTTCCAGGGCATAGCCAGTATCCCCAGTAAATGGTCACGTGGAATGTCAGCTCTAGCAAACATCTGATGCAATTATGATGCATGGGTAATACGAAAGTCATGATAACTGCCAGTGCTGCAAGCACAAACATTCAGGATAATCCCCTGGGTATTGCACATGACTTTGCAGATGATGGAGTGGTAACTCTTGCGGTTGCTGTAGATTCTACCTTCCTGTCAGGGTGGTGCCTTGATGTGTACATGAGTGCAATCTATGGCACCCAGTATGTCAGGGTAGAATGCTACACAGTAGATGTGTTGCATATTGCTGACCCTCACCTCAGTGGTGAGAGGAAACAAAATGTGCTCAGTGACATGTGGTAGCATGGCATCCAGTAACTGGTGTAGTACCCTGGATGCTGATGCCTATGAGACCCCCATCATGTCACCATTTGGTCTTTGGAATGTACCTGTAGCTAGTATACTAAAGGCTACACATACCTTTGTTTCCACTGGGATGGGTCCCCCTCTGTTGGTTGTGGATCTGAGTTTAGGGTGACAGAGCTCAATGATTTCTTGTAGTATGTCCTTGTCCACCCTGTAGTGCTCTGCTATCTCCAGCTCATGTAGACCCTGGAAGGATACCCTGGCCCTGAACACTCTTCCGCTTCTCTGTCTAGGACTATTGACAGCAGCACCAGCAGCACTGACTTCAGCATCTAGCACATGCAAATGTAGACGACCTGCAGCAGCTCTTAGCATTATCTCAGTTAAAATTGCCAAGTGTGTAATCCAATGGTGCAGAGTACTGGGGGAAAATCAGAATGGAGGATGCATGCATACTTTATACAGCTCAGCTGTAGGTGCAGAATGTGTGATAGAATATCTATGGTGCATTCCACCTGCCTACAATATAATTAATATAATTTAATGGCCTTATTTCAGTGTATGACTCCACACAATGCTGAGGTGCTCAGCAAAGCTAAATAAGTCAAAACTTCTAATTGAATACATCCAGTTTTCAGACATGCTCAGCAAGGCAGCGCACCACACAAACACATGCACCGAAGCTTAAAAGAGCTTAGAAGTCAGTGGACAGCTTCCCAATGTCAACTACATCCTGTGTAAACATCAACATGGGTCTAAGAGCCTACAGGAAGGGGATATGTGGATATGATTACTCCTTTCTGCTATTCAGTAACTCCACCTCTGCACATACATATCCATGCTCACAGCCTGGAAACTACACACTTCATAGCCATATCACGTTAACAACAGCAGCAATGCACCATTGTGGGGAACTCATGTAAGGTCCTGTAATACATTTCTGTCACATCATATTAAAATTTTTTTTCCAAATTTTTTTCTATAAAGCACTGCAGCACTCGGCAAAAATATGCCAAGATTATTAAAAAAATGTAATTTAACTTAATTCTTTTACTCTTTCTGAAATACAGGAAAATAGTTTTGTTCATATACTGTATGCATGTGGTATTACATTTTCAGGAGATTTATGTCCATATATTTACAGTTTTACATCCTCTTTTGTCTGTCTGCACTTCTGTACATGGAATTTTTCTATGGACACTACGGACACTGACACAGGGTCTGAACAGATGCTTTTCTGCTTGTTGGATCATTCTACCTGCCTTATTTGCAAGAGATTCACCTGCTTATGAGGCAATTTGCATGCCATGGAAGTTCCGTGTTTGCATGTGTGTGCGAGCCACTCAGCAGTGTTTACTGAATTTCAAAATGTTTGTATCCATGTAAACATCACAGCATGATGCCTACACAGAAAAAAAAAATCATGTAGGTTTTATTAAATTTCCCCGATGTCTAGTAAGGCCATAAGTATAGTTTACTGTGACATAGTCATGCTAAATTTCCAACTACTGTCCTGCCAAATAGTCAACATTTTATCAAAAGTTGATCATTTAAATGTCTTATCTTATTCTTTCATTTGTTAACCAAGGTAGATCATCAGTTCTACTGGACTGTTTTCAGGCTCAGCCCAATGGAACATGAAATTTCCAATCAGGTCACAAATAACTCATAGCAGTCATAGTATAATGTTGTCATTGTCAGCAAGAACAAACAGTTACAATCACACACAATGGTGATAATATATCTGCAACATTCTCAGACAGAATATACAATTTTAAACAGCTGTATAATACATTTAAAACTTATGCATATAATGGGGATTTGAGGAATGGATTTATGTAACATCACCACTAATGAAGTGTTTAGATTTTGCTTGCTTGAATAAGAAGTTTAGATATAAGTGAAATTTATGAAAGGATGTAATTGATTTTATATGTGAAGGGATTGTAATCTGTAGATTTTAGGAAAAAAATGGAAAAAACATGTTCAGTTTTGAATTTGTGGCTTGAAGGGTGGAAGTATATGCTGGGAGGTATCTAAGGTTGCAGAAGACAGTTTTGTCATGTTGCCTGTATGCTGGCAAGGGGAGTGAAGTAAGGTTATTGAGTGTGAAGGCTAGGCATGTGACAGTTATAATACTTTTCTGTTCCAAAGCTAGCAATTTTGATTTATCATGGATGAAACAATTGCAATCTCTTTTTGGGACAGGGTAATAAATCTGCAGATGTCATTTCAGGTGATTTGTACAGCTCTGAGATTCTTTTTAGATGCAGTAGTCATTATGGGAAGACCATATTCCAGCTGGAGGAGTAGGATCCTTTACCAATAGCAAATCTTTTTCCATGGGAAAGAAGACAGATATGTTACTGGACTAAAAGAGCAGAGTGCTTAACCTTTCTTTACAATCTTGCACATGATATTTGTATGTTGTGACTGATATCTAGCCAGACACCAATGTATTTGTTATGCTGAATAGTTTGCTGCCTCCTGACTGGAGTGAGTAATGGCTCAGTTGCTGAATACTTTGGCCAGTCTTTGCTTGGTTTCCAAAGAGCATGGCATTACTTTTCTCTGTATTTAGAATTAGTTTATGGATAAGTAGTCAGTGAAATTGCTGTTAGATTATTTTCAATAATTAAATCAGAGGTATTGGATCTGTATATGATCATATAATCTGCAAAGAATAATATGTGAGAGGTTTATTGATAAATAGTAAAAATACTATAGATGAGAGAACTAATGCTTGTGGTACTCCTACATGTAATAGTACTAGTAGGGAGGTGGATAGTCCATTTTGCACATTAAAATAACCTAAAAGGATTGGTTTAAACATATCACTGCTGTAGAGCTAATTATGGCAGAAAGCAGGCAGATTATTGGAAACTGGTAATCCACTGTGCCAAGGCTTTCATCTGTACCATAAAGAGAACCTGTGTTAGTTTGTGTTTGTTCATATTGGTCAATATGCTATCTGCAAAGTGTACAGGGCAGTCATAATGCTTCACCCTGACAAGAACCTATGTTGTAAAGGGGAAAGAATAAAGTGTGTATGCGGGTAATATATGAGCTAGATATAGATCAGTTTGTCGCATATTTTTCCAAGGGCATAGAGAATGGAGAGTGTACAGAAATTATTTGACTGGAATGGTGTGGGCAATTTTGCAATGACTTGAAAATGGTTGTTTTCCACTGGGGTGCCATTGTATATTGGGTTAGGCAGATATAATGGAGAGGGCAAGGGAGTATATGAGGTACTTTTTGTAAATCAGAGTGTACAATATACCTTTAAAAAGCTTTCAGTGAGTCAGCACATGCATATAAGTACTGACCACATGCAAGCAAGAATGTAATTTTGACTGAACAGCCAGAGTGTGAGCATACAAGTATGTAGTCCGTCAGTTAGTTAGATAGCTCATTTAAGTTTAATGTTCCTGCCATCCAGACTGATGTATTTGTATACAATGCACTACTTAAATAAACACCCAAACCTCAACATCTTCTTAATGCAATAAGAAGAGTGACATGGTGTCAAAATGGTATCCAGAGTCACAGCCATGAGACAACTGGTTAAAGTTGGAGGAACATATAGGAGTGGATCATCCCTACTGCTCAAACAACTTGCAAAATAGGTCAGAAACAAATTCCAGGTACTGAAACTTGCTTAACTGATTTATTTTGCTACAAATATAAAACAAAGGACTCAGAATGCTCAAAACAAGTTTCTTGTTAAAAGAAATGTCTGAAACTGTGACATATTGAAAAAAATATTAGAAATAATTTCAAAATTGTTTGAAACAATATTTGAATCACATAAAATGTACAAAAAAGGGAAAATGACCATATTTGTTCACTATGTGCTACTTTTCATATTAAATAAAGCTATTTAAAATATCCAAAGTATGCAAAGTGTTTGCAAATGTGTGTAGTATTACAGTGCAGTTATTTTGCTAAGTAAAGTCATTTCAAATAATATTTTGCAAAGTACAGTTATTTCAAGGCATATTTCACATAGTACAGTATTTCAAAGAGTTTATTCTGCATTTGAATAGTATTACATGTACCTGGTGTGTGTGAGTCTTCATACATAATTACAAGGGCCATTTTGCATTGTATTTTACTATAATCTGTGGGCATGGCAGAAGGCTTTGCAGACCTGTACCAGTCGTGTTTGATAACAATATTGCAGAAAATTGTAGAGTGTTTGAGCAGAAATGCAATATTTTCATACAGGCTGCTTCTTCTGACAAAGATGCACATACAAAATAATTTATTCTGCTTAATTTAACTAGTTCAGAGGTCACTGAAAGAGAGCGTTCATTTGTGTATGCACCTGCTGTGTTTACAGGGGAGGGGGAAGACCACCATACAGTGGTACCGGCTGAAACACTGGAAGACCCCGAGTGCTTAAAACATAAATTTAGAGAAATGTGTAACCCCCAAACAAATGTTACAATGGAATTGCTCTTATTTTACACAAGGTATCAAAAGCCTGGTGAAACTTTTGCAGCATATATAACTGACTTGAGGAATAAGGCTAAAATGTGAAGATCTGGTGATTTGAGAGATGAATTGATAAAGGACAGGCTTGTGTCTGGTATTAATAATGGCACAGCGAGAAAGATTTTGTTTCACGACAGTGATTTATTGTTAAATAAGGCCACTGAGATTTGTCAGATATATGAGCTTACAGAAAAGCACACAAGTATGTTTACAAGTGAGAATAGCTGTGGAAGGCACAGTGACAAAGCTCATTTTAATAGTATGCAGCACATGGTTAAAAGAAACAGGCACAAACATATGGCAACTACTGCAGGTCTTGTAACAGTCCCTGGAAAACCCTGAGTCTTTCCAGCAAATTCCAGAGCATGCTCAGTGAAGCATAAGGGTGAGTCAATAAATTCAAAGCACATGCCCCCACCTAGCTTCATAGTCAACTATCATAATTGTAGTGGAAATCATGAACCCACATGAGAAAAGTACTTAGCTTTTGGTCATCAGTGTCACTCTTGCAATAAATAGAAACACTTCAAAAGACTTTGTAAATCAAATAATGTGCATTTTTTTTAAAGAAGGCATTCCATGAGGCAAGTTGACCAATTAAAAAGCTGCAACCCTACTTTTTATGTTGATGGTATGCCTGTGCTTGGTGAAACAGTTAATGTAGTAGATTTGTGGGCAAAGAATGAGATCTTTTGCACTGTTTGTATTAATGGGAGTCCCATAGAGCTCAAAGTAGATACTGGCTCAAAGTACAATGTTATGTCAGGAGAAATGCTTGCTAGAGTAAAAGCTGGAGAACAACTTAATTTGACAAAATGTGAAAAGCTTGTTGCTTATGGTGGTGAAGAGATTCAAACCAATGGCTCAGTATTGCTTTCATGTTACTCTGCTGGGAACAGCTATAACTTGCAATTTTTCATAGTCAAGAGACATGTACGGTCATTATTAGGCCTCAGAGACAGTTTGAAAATAGAACTGCTTTCATTTAATAAAGAACTTCACCATGTAAGCCTGCATGACAACAGCTCAAATTTTACTCAAACTATTTTTTTGAGTTTGCTGATATTTTTGCAGACAAACTAGATAAACTACCAGTTGTGTGTTCTGTGAAATTAGGCCCAGAAATCAGCCCAGTTATCAGACAAACAGTCAAACAGCTTGGCTGAATGTGCAGTTCAAAGTGCAAAACAGCTGTTATAGAAACTCAGACATGACAATACCAATGTTTTTCTAAACTTGTTAAATCTCAGAAACTTTCCTAATGATAAACATCTTTGTTCAGCTGCCAAGAGACTTATGTCGAGACAAACCAGAACCACACTGCCAATCAGCAGTAATTTGTTGGTTCCATGTGCTAAGAAAGACAAAGCTGTAAAAGCCCAACTGTTGAAAAAGTGTTTGTCCCAGAAGTCTTACTATGATAAAACCAGCAAACCAATCCATTCTTTACTAAAAGGGGAGATAGTGGGGATGCAGGTGTCAAAATATTTTGATCACATCAGATTTGTGAAAAGTTTCTGTGAAGAACTGAGATCATACATTGTGGAATCACAAGGAGTGGAATTCAGATGAAATTAGAAGCATTTGTTACTAATGTCTGAACCAGTGCTACAGCATCTTGCCTGTGACAAAGACTCTAGCTCTCAGAGTGACTTGTCCAATGTTGCTGATTCAGATGACATTCCATCAGCAATCCCTGTTGTTGAGAAAATTCCTGAGACTCCTCAAGCAGAACATTCACCAGTGACTGTCTCTGTTGCTAAACCCAGGTCTAAGTATTATGTCAAAAGATCTGGTCACATCTCAAAACCTAGTTCCAGATACACATAAACCTGGACATGATTGTTGTTTTTCCTTATTAGTGTTTGCATAATTGCATGCCTATTGAAATATCATTGTTTATACAAGATAGCTCAGTAAAGAGGGAGGATTATAGCAGAGTGTGTGATATACCTTTAAGAAGCTTTCCAATCAGTCAGGTCATGCATATAAGTACTGAGCACATGCAATTAAGAATTCCACTTTGAGTGAGCAGCCAGAGTATGATCATGCAAGTATGTAGTTAGTCAGTTAGTTAGATAGTCCATATAAGTTTAATGTTCCTGTCATCCATCCTGGTGTATTTGCATGCAATAAACTACTTAAATGAACACCAACGCCTCAATGTCTTCCTAATGCACTTAAGAAGAGCTACACTTTTGTCAGAGTGAGAGATAGGATGAGTTAATCTTGGCAGAGGATGATGAACCAGTGATAGAGATCACCAGCCTCAAATAAACACAAACTAAAAAATAAAGGTCATGTAACATTCTGTAGCATAATTTTTGTAATGCAGACACCCCTATGCCAAAAGAAAGGGATAAAGAAAAAACAATTAAGATAAAAAAATATTTGAAATTCACCTCTTAATGTTGAACTAAAAGTGTTATTTAAGAAACAGCAACACACTTTGACAATACAGCAGTGCAGTATAGAAAATAGATAATTCTCTGAAAGTTGTCTTGATTTAGTAGTATCAATTTCTCTGTATCCAAACAGTTCACACAGTACAATACAATGGCATTAGCTGCATGGTTACCTTTATATGGTGCAGAGACAGCCCTATGAGCACTGAAAATATGCAAATGAAGTGTTAAATCATTAGCATTCATGAATAAAACAATCTGCACTAAGTGTAGGAAATGTAAACATGCTGCAAGGACCTGCACAATTGCATGCACATACCCTAGCATTTCAAGGACAAGCACTAATAATTGTTCCTTTCTAATGGCTTGCAGGTGTCTATGATTACTCTGACAATAGAAATAATCAGGATTTCACAGTCTCCCCTTTATGATGTACATATACTGAGAGTGTGTCAAGGAGAAAAGACTTACCAAAAAGTCAGAATGTACATTGACTGATTTAGGGAGCATCATTCATAACATCCTAATGCTGGCTTTAATAACCACAGTTACTGCCCCTTAGTAAGAAATGTTGTTCATATTCAAAAGAGTACTTTACGCATTGTTACAGATAACATATGCAATAAAGCAGAGATAGAACTGCTCTTAAGAAAGTATAGATAATGGAATAAGGCACCACACAGAAAGAAAGGAATACACTTGCAGTATTTGTACTCTTTGTTTAATATTGTATGAGTACATGGGTATCCTAACTGTTGGCAAAAATAACAGTCATCCAGATGTTTACTGTCAAATGAGAAAAGACAACTTTCATAACTTGCTTCTGTTGCACTTTCAATGTAACTTAATACAATGTCACATTATCAGTACAGCAAAGTACTCTTTCTCCTTACTGATATATGTTTGAGTATTCAAATCCAAACAGGTTCCTTTTGCAAGATAATAAAATTGCTTAAACATCTGAAATGTACATTTAAAGTATTTATCACAATTCTTTCCTTTTATTGTTTGTACACGGTCTGGCATTGACTGGCAGCACTTAACAGCATTTCACTGCCCAAGTTAAAAACTGACAATTTTTATCTGGACTGCCATAAAGTAGTCCAATAAAGACTGGCATTGTACGTTTCTCAGCTGTATGGATAGTAACAAGTTAAGAAATTCAAGTCATCTCATTCCTATCTCTGTGGCAAAATGTGTAAATATATTGAGCTTAGAGAAACAGTACAGGTGATGCAGGTTTCAAAACCTGTTCACAGATCATTTTACTGAGGGAGATCATACAACATCCTGACACTCATTTTGGTTTATGAATGTGCTGGTGTGGTTAACTTAAGTAAGGTCAGTGTTGACTAAATGTGACAGACAGGTAAGTGCTTTGAAATTATGTCAGTATTAATTGTGTGTGCTGTGTGCACAATGAAATCATTTCTTCTTTTCCCTTTCCCCTTAACTATTTCCATGGCATTAGCTAAAGTCCTGATATTGTGACACATGCATGATAATACTGATGTGGCAAGAAGATGTCAGAAGGCTGAATGTATCCGTGTAATGTTATGTTAGCTATTAGCTGTGCTTATTACTAGATATACACTGTGACTTATTTCATGTATCTTCAGGTTGTTATTCCCAAAATGTTGTTTGAATGCTTCTGATAAATATTGCCTTCTACGTTTGTGCACTGCTTGGTACCATGAAAAGTTACACAGAGTAAGAAAAAAGTCAGCAATTTAGTTTAAGCTACTGTACCTTATATAGAACAAACCAGCCTACTGTCATTGCATGAACATCAGCACTCTGGATAGTAATCAAGAAAGAAAATGCAGCTATCAGGTAACTTCCTCTATGGCACAAAGTATAAGTGCAGTGAGCCTAAAGAAAAAAGGACAACTGATGCATGGTCTAAATCCACTTAATTGATAATTGTACAGAGGGTTATCTGAATACATATTTAATCACATTTTGTGATATCATTATGCTGTTTAAAAAGCAGTATTGCTAACAACATATCAACTTTTGTCTGTCCACTTTCATATTATTTATCATTAACTAAAAGTCTGAAATGTGTTCAACAAAGTACATTTTTGATGCTGCAATGAGATGTGAGAAATATGCATGTGTCACCTGAATAGACTTCTTACTCTGGTCATTCTTACATGTACCCATTACCTGCATTTAATTTATTGTGAGATTTTTTTTCTATTATATATTTTTTGTAATGCCTTTTTCATTTACTCTCTACTCAGCAGCATACAAACACCATTCACTGCCAAAGGAAAAAAAGTGAAAAATTTAGTTCAGGCTGCCTTATATAGAGCAAATATGCCCGGTGTTGTTGTGGAGCCCTCCACAGCATGGATAGGTCTTACTGCAGAGAATGGACTTCACAGATATCCAGTTCTGTGGCACAAAGTACAACTGAAGTGAACTGAGAGAAATAAGGCACATGACATGAAACATTGTGTGTTTTTTTTTTGTCTTTTTTATTTGCATTTGCTCTTCACTTCGCAGTATGCAAGCACTGTTCCTTATGTAAGGAAAAAGTGAAAATTTTAGTTTAGGGTGCCTTATGCAGTGCAAACACAGCTGGCAGCATTATGCAGCCATTAGCTCTATGGAGAGTAATGACTGAAGAATATAAACCTGTGAGGTAACTTTCTTTGTAGCACAAAGTGTAACTGATGTGAATAGAGAAAAACAAAGCACATGATGCATTGTTCAAATCCTGTTAAAGATCACATTTAATTTCTTCTCATTGCATATCTTTATTTATTTATGTATTTCTTACAATTTATCAATACAGCTTGCATAAGTAAATGTTTCTGTTTAGCTTATATAATTAATGCTTCAGTTATAGCCTCAAGCTAATGTGTGTTGAATTTCTTAAACATGACAATGATGATATTTAATTTAAAATTCACTTGCATATGCATGATGAGCACAGTACATTTTTCATAATCATCATGACTCATCAAAGTCCTATCTATGTGTTTAGGAAAAGGTATGTCTTGTTATGTATGTGACATACCCCAACCTATATTTCTCAGCTCATTCAACTGTATCCGTTTGAAACATATTTACAAGCATTAATACTGACTTACATAAGAATGCATTCCCAGGACTAATTAAAATCACAAATTATCTATCTATGTATATATATATATATATATATATATATATATATATATATATATATATATATATATTTCTCTGGAGTGTATCTCCATTAAATCTGAAATTAGGATACCACTAATGCCCATGCTTTAAAGAAAGTTCTCCTGATGAAATGCCAGTTAATAAACTAACTTTAAATGTTTGCATACTTTATCTCATGGGGTTGATTCCCAGTTGATAATATAATATATGAACAGTGTGTAATCCCCAACATCACAATATGTCACAATCCATCCTTTATCTCCTTCTGAACTGCAAGGATTAAAAGCCATGACTTAAGGCATTCCATTGTTGAACATTGGAACCTATGTGATTAGGTTGAGCATCACACGTTGCAAAGCTCAATGTCATGTTTCACACATTTCCTGCTATGTGATGTAAGTACTGCCAATGTGTCTGTCATGGAATCCATCTGCTTTCAATTGCACAAATGCAGTTGGAAAGGCTGTGTGTCTTTTCATACAACCAGGTACCTCTGAGATCTGAAATGTGTGCCAAATCAGATATATTTGTTAGCTTGACATTTGTAGACATGCCTGGTGAGAGATAGAGTGATGCTAAATTTAGAGTACAAGGTTGGTTGTTGAGGAGTCCAGGATATTTTGGTACACCTTGTGAAGGTCTGCAGCCATAGGCTGCTGCAGGGATGATTACACCAGGTCTAAGTATAAGGTTGAGGCTTGGAATAGCTTAGCCAAGGCTGTCTCCAGTGCAACTGGCATTCCACACTCTGGGGAACAATGTCATCACCACTTTAGTGACCTTAAAAAGTGTAAACAGGACCTCTTAAGCTGATTATATGCTGAATTTAGGACTGTGAACACCCTTCAGTTGTGTAAGTATACTGACCTATTACCTGTCTATGATATGGCATTAATGATCTATCCAGCCAACACAGGTACTCATAATGCTTTCATATATACTCCTTTTGTTTTTGTACTGTACAGCTGCAGAGAAGATAGCTGCAACAATGAGGCACACCAAGAGAGATTAACTCAGCTCAGGGAGGCATGGGGTAAGTATGACTCAGATCCAATTTCAAGACAGAAATGTATTTTCATTCCCTCAAGTACTAGCATCTTGAGCAGGTTACCTCAACCTTCATCTTAAGCATGTATGACTTCCCAATGACACCTGTTGCTTGCATTAGGCAATAAGAACAGCAACTTAACTGTGAGTGGGTTAAATACCCAGAAGCAGCAATTACTTTTTTATTACTGGATGCATTTTTATAAAACATTGACAGCAATAATATGTCAGGAAGAATCAAACTGTTGCAACTGCAATTATTAAATTTTAATGCATATTCCCTATGCATCATAGGGAATCAAAGACTGCTATTAGTTGTATTGTGGCATTGAGATTTGTTTATTTTATGACACATAAATACCATTACATAATGTATTGATGCGCAAAGGTGTAAAATAAAAAGCATCATAATTGTTCATGTATTATCAAACAAAGTTTATTGAAAAACATACAGTACTGTGACATGCTATGTATCTAATTATCTCATTTTTGTCCTTTCCACCCTTTCTTTCTATTTTGTATTTTATTTTAGTTTTTTGGGAGGGGTTATCATTTATTAAAAATCTGCTGTTTGTATGCCTTGCTAATGAAAAATAAATGACCAACAGCACAGATAGGTAGACTGGCCACTGTAGTTCAGCCCGCCATACCCCCACACATGGCAGCACAGACACCAAGCACTTTGGGTTCACAACTTGTAAGTGTTGCTTGCACAACCCCTGCCCTACCAGCTCCACCTGTGTCAGGTAGCTCTGCCCTAGCTACTGCTGCAGTGATACCCTCCAGGAGCAGTAGTAGTGGAAGTGGAGAGTTTGTCACTTGGCAAGAGTTGACGGGGCTGGTGGAGAATATCATGGAGAGGAGCCTTGGTGCACATATCAGCAGGGTGAAAAAGGTCCTGCACTGGATTGCAAAAATGATGCCATGTCCACTACTGACCAATGGAGCTGCTGCAGGGGATGGTGGTTACAGTACTGAGGGCAAGGACTAGATTCTCACTGTTCTCAATCTGGAGGTGAGTGCACCTCCAATGTCGCTTACTTATCCCCAATCATGGTGTCCCCAAACCTTTTGACTCTATCACCATCCCTGTCTGTCATGTATGCCCTGTATGTCTGTGCTTGCTTCCTCACCTTACCTACCTACCTGACCCTCTCATTCTTAAGCACCTTTCCCAACATCCCTCTCTCTCCCAAAAAAATTAATAAAAAATGGGCATCTGTCCAGCAAAAAAGTATTCCCTATACATAGCTCTGCACGTCACCTATGAGCCATTTTGACACACTTGATTTGGTCTGATTGGCCATACAACATTATTCTGTTGTTGCCACCTATCACTGGTGTAAGGACTCTCCAAAGTGATGAAATTGTGTGTACAATCGTACATTTATGTTGTGAAGAAGTGGATAGTTATTGTGCTCTCCCACAACCTGTATTCTTTCTCTTGTGCCCAAACTTCTGCTTGCCAACCCCATGTTCACCACTGTCCTAATCATCCCATTTTCACATGTTTAATCTGGTCAAAAAATAGATTCACACACAACACACATAGACAGAAATGGCCCATGGAAAAGCCTTCATTTATGCTCTTGGCATTTGCATGGAGGCTGGCATAGTGCAACAGTGGTGAGTGACAGTGAACATTGTAATGTCTTATTGCAAAAGATGAAGATTTTCATTTCATCCGCAGTGTTCTTATTACCTTCATGCAAATTTGCTTAAATCTGCTGGTAATACAGAGTAAAGCCAGTACTGTGATACAGTCAATGGATCAGTTGTTAGGCTGCTGTGATATAAAAAGTAGGAGCTCCTATGTGGCATGCTGAGGTAATTGCTTTGTTTGTAGCCTGCTGTCTTTTACATAGTGTCATGGGTTCGATTACAGCTATAGGTCAGTTTATTAGTTCGTGACATTCCATAATCCTATCATATATTTAACTGCAAATGTCTGTATTTCTCTCCATATACAACATTTTTTCAACATGCCATTTGAATGGTGCAGCAATACATCATGTACTAAAACATTGCAGCCCCAACAGGGAGACTTATTAAGCAAACCTTATCCAGCTTATGTGTTCATGTTTATTGCACTCTGCTATACCTTATTTGTTCCTGTAACAAGCACTTTATTGTAAAGAGCATGACAGATTAATGATTTAATAAGGAAGAGTAGCACAGCACACAGATGTTCCTGCACATTCAACAAAACATATTGTTGCCATTCCTCTCTGCATTTGTGTCTTTCTCTCTCTCTCTCTGTTCACCTCCCTGCTTCAGTAAGTTGTCACTGTGTTTCAACTGTGTTATTTAAATGGCATGAAGTAATACATCCTTTGGGGCAGAATGAGATAATGCTCATATGCACAGATAGGTTTTTGATTACTTTCAAGGGTTCTAATGCAGGCATTAGCTAAGAGTTACTGACTGCTTTGATACACACTTTTATGTGTACCTGTTGGTGACATATTGTTATGAGCCACCACTGTACATCTTCTGTTGTAAGCTACTTTGTCCCTGCCTCCGTCTCACCCTTTTGATGTATCTTCTCCTTTTGTTTTATTATTCTTCCACTTTTGTATTTGCCCAATATCTTGCACCAGGCAACAAATGGAACTAAGGCTAAATGGACATACACGGTTTATCGCAATAGCTTGTGATTTTTATTGCCTTCAGCCACATTACTCTGGTGTGCTGTGCACTGCTGTACTTAGCTGTGTTTATTCAGTTTAATGGACTTTTCAACAAGCTGAATAGTTGGATGTACAGATTGCTGTGGTCGATAGGGTAATAATGATGAATGCATTCATTCTCATTTGCTGAAATCTGCTCTCTCGTGTAAACTTCCTGAAGTATGACTTCCAACTTGGTGTGCTTAGGTAACACTTAGGTATCATTTTTTTTTTGTTGGGATTCTCTAAAGGTTCCAATCCAGATGGATGAAAAAAATGTTTTAGAATGTTTTTTCTGACTCTTATGGCTATAAATGTTGGTTACATGTTTCCTTAACCATCAGTATCCTGCTGCTATCTTATTGTACCTGCTCCCTTTTGTGAAGCCTGTCTTGTACTTATCATTTCATGAAAGTTGGGTGCAGTATCTCACAGTTAAAGTGTGAATTCTCCTGTGTTGCGTGACTTTGATGCTGTGCTGTGTACATTGTATCATGATGTTTGAGGCCAGCTGATAGTGTCTTCCCCCTCATACTGTGTAGACTACATTTCAAATAAATATATGATGTATAGCTGTACACTATTATTCTGCATTTTAACCACTTTCTAGTATAAACATCAAGCTAATAAACAGTGGCAATATCATCCATTTAACTGTGCAATGTCCCAATTGTACCTCAACAAGTCATGTAGCACTTGTTATTCAGGTACTAATCTATAGCTTGTGGTCCAAGGCAGTTAGTTCAAATCTAGTCATTGCTGCTCAGACTATATTGTGTCTGTCCTATTGTGACTGTACATGTTGGTAACACTGTTGTCTAACATATGGGATGTGTACACTTATAGATATTGATTCCTCTTACAAAAAACTCAGATAATTTCTCACATAGCAATAATTTTATTCTGAGTAATGATGGCATGTAACTGCATTTTCGTTACATAACATACATTGAAAGTGTTATCCTCTGGCACAAGGGAATGCAACAACATTCTGTATGCTGTCACCTTAATACAGCAATTATAGGCACTCATATCCCTTGCAGCAGTAGTATGATGTAATGCCTTGACATACTGACATATTACAGAATTGTAGTGATACTTCTGTGGTGTGTTCATCCTGTACAATGCAATGTATTTTCTGTTGTCAAATGATCATGTGTTCAGCATCCACATTCAGTGCCTGTTAGCATTGTTTGGCCATATACTGTAATACATAAATGACATCCACCACAGTTATAATGTGTCTATTTACAGTGGGAGTGGCATCCACCATCTCCTTTATCTCAAAGATGTTGTTTATAACACATTCATCTGATGTAATAAGATAGCATAGTTGGAGTGTCACAGCTGTGTTAAGACTTCCACTGTGGCACTAGGGGTTCATCCACATGTTATTAGTTGGGAAAGCCACGTAGTTTGTTGCTCAATTCCTTAAAGCATGACATTATATGACTGTACTGACATTACATAAACACCATTGTATCTAGTTATTCTTATCCATTTTTATGTTGGGCAATGATATATTATTACAGGTTGTGATTGCATGGCAGTGAAATTATTATTCAAAACATAATGGGCTGTGAGGGCTCCTTTGGTACATTCATTGAGTACTGGCTTATACAGCATATCTACATAGATTGACCTGTGTTCAGTTCTGGGACAGTGATGCAGTACATGATATAAATAGTTTCCTTGGCAAAAAAGCATTGATATTATACTGTCACTGTTATGTGGACAGTAATATATGTAG
Source organism: Protopterus annectens (assembly GCF_019279795.1). NCBI lineage: Eukaryota > Metazoa > Chordata > Ceratodontiformes > Protopteridae > Protopterus > Protopterus annectens. The sequence goes on along the minus strand of NC_056744.1, from coordinate 163,818,382 downwards.
CTCCTTTCCCGCATTCTGTCTAAATCCAATTTTCATATTATATTTGTAATGCCTTTCTTAATGCACACATTCAGTTTAATTATTTGTGACAGCCTCCTTTGATATCTGATGTGACACTTTCAGTCAGTACAGAGGTCTGGAGAGAGCCTAGTATAGGCAGGAGTTTGAATCTGATAACATCTCTTTATCAGATGGCTTAATAACACACAATGGTTATGGTACACTCAGAAGGCCATCCTTTTAACAACTTGTCCTACAAGGTAGGGTATCCATACCCGTTAATAATAAGAAATTGTCATAATCCCTTCAAGCGTGCTCATCATGACATGACCTATATGCATATTTCTGTGGTGTCCGTGATTGTTATGCATCTCTCTGATATCTATCCTGTTTTAAAATTACACAATGCAAATGTTTATTATGTCATTGATTGCTAAAGGGCATTATGTATTCTTAAAATTATTATGCTCTGCATTGCCTGTCTTCATCCAGGCATTTCTCTGTAAAACATAATGGCAGTTGAGGGATTCAAAACAAATTTCATACTGTATGGCATACTGCCAGACCATCAGAAACTAATTTGTACTCAGTTGCAACACCTTTTATGCATTGCTGCTGAATTGCTCTTATGTTAGTGTTCCCTGTAATTCCATGTGAGCGTGCAAAGCATAACAATGTCTGAGATGTTTGGAAATCAGTAATGGAAAACATGAAATCATGACATGTCATCCAGTCTGTGTTTTCATTTGTCACTCATGTATGTTGTGTGCTATTAAATTACCATTTAGCATTTACATGTCTGTACAACACTTGCTTGTCTATTCAATGTGCATAGGTGATAAACCCCATTTCTATGGGTGCCACTGACATTTCTTTGCAAAAACCTGCCCATTTTTGATGTACCTGACATTGCAGTTGTAAGGTCTATTTGTTTTTGTGCATAGATGCTGAGGTAGAGAATACAGCAGTATTGACACCTTGCATGCATAAATTACCATGTATACATCTCACATGCAATGGCTGCAGTCTATGCATTCATCCCATAATTTATCCTCTTTCCTTGATATTATCTCGACTCAGCATTTTATTATCATGTATATCACATTCTCACTCCCCTTTCTTACTCTGCAGTCTTATATCCCTATCACATCTGTTTTTATTTATGTGAATAACTCTGATATTGTCATTGACATTAATTATTAGCACATCAGTATTGCATGATTTATGTCAAAAATGCTTTGTTGATAGTTTAGCATATTTGCCTGTGGTATACGAGTACACTTTATCCAGTTCTCCTTCTATATTAATTAATTATGCAGTAGAAAACAATTATTCATTGTATGCAATTTATCCATTTCACTTCACCTCCTTCAGTATTCTTTCACTGTACTCGCCCTTAATACTTCTTGGTGACTGCTCGCACCTGAGCTTTGCCTATTACCAAGCCATTTTATATACATTCTGTGCTCATGCTTGTAAGCACCTTTCCATGGCTGCAAACACTATTGCTGGCAACCAAAAGGTGCTTGCAAATATGTAGACATGATGATCAGCATGCATATTTAATTAGGACTGCTGTTCATAGTGCTAACACACTTACATTGTGTAGGCTTACCGTGGCACCTACACAATTTTTAATGAATCCCAGGGTTAGTCTGTGTTAACTGTATTGTATTATCTAGAACAAACATTTACCTACCTGTTAGTTCAATATGGCTGACTATTGATGAACTATGATATAAGATGAACCCCAGGATTCAATAAAATCTGTGTAGACTCCATGTAGCGCCTACATGGAATGTACCTGTGTGCATGGCCAAGGTTCCTCCCTGGCAGCAAGTCATACATATTAATTATGGTGCACTGCCAAGGGAGATTGGAGTTACACAGATATTGAATCCATGCAAGCAGCAGTGTAAAGGCTGTCCCGTAGTTGTGGACTTTCCATAAAATGTCTGGGTAGGTGTTAAGCACATCACAGTAATATTTTTTTTAATTTTATGTCCTGTTTGCACAGTGGATCCTATGCTTAGCGATGCTGAGCTGCACTTATACATATGCACCTGACATCTGTTATATATCTAAAAATAGAAAACAGATGTAATTAACTGAATATTTTTTTCTGTCTCTCCCTGTTTGTGTAGAGCAGCACAGTGCTTAGATACATCGTCTGACATCTAAAAATAGAAACTGAATGTATTTAATTGTTGTAGTTCTGTGGAGCTTAAAAATGTGCAAATTTAACAAGTATCTTAGTAGTATATGTGAAGATATACTGCTTTCCTGTACTACCCAAGTGGCTAGATAGGTTGAGTCATGAGTTATAGTGTAGTAGGTCCCAGGTCTGAGTCCTGAGCAGTCATATGTTTTGCATGTATTGCTTTAAACAGGAGTCAGATGACTGAAACATCAGTTTAATTAAAAATTTAAAAATTGTTATATTTAGCAAAGCTGTGCAGTGCTACGCTCCACTTAAACATGGCCAATGGTCTACTTTGCTTGTGTGTTGCTACACTATGCTTAAACATGGCTTGTGGAAGTTTGCACAATGCTCATCTTCTCTGAAATGGTGTGTGCGTGTTTGAGTGATGATAAGCGATGAGCCCCATATTTGAAAGTTGCACTATGACATGTAAGGGCATGAATGCATCCTACATAATGACCAATAAGTGGGAATTTGACACCATTCTTTCAAGTTCTCACTTAGCTGTTGATATGCCTAGTGGTTTTGGTAAGGAAGCATGCTTTCCGGTGCAGAGATGGGGTGTAGAGGATTACCAGAAGTCAGACTGTAAGTCTGAGACCTGAGATCATTTGGCTAGGGAACTTACCAGTGCTACTGGTAACCCCTGCATTGTTGAGCAGTGTTGTCACCACTATGATGACCAGAAGCATAGAAAGAGGGGAACCGTGGACACCTAAGTCCAAGAAGCTCAGGCTGGGTGCACCCCACAGATATGTAAGTATTTGTCCCAATGATTTATAAATATAAAAACTGAATGTGTGCAAAAACCATCATGTATAATGCTTTGCTTCTCTTGCAACAGCTGCAGAAGAGAGGACTGTCAAGATCCAGTCCCATGCAGGGTGTCTGGCCAGGATGATGCATGCGTGTGCTAAGCAGGAAAAACTCAAACAATAACCTAATGCATAACATGCTGTCAAGATTAAAAAAGCATTTGCAGAGTTTGCAGTCCTAACAGTCAGGTAAAACATATTTGGGAAATGTAATATGTTTAGTAATGTGTTAGTGTCTAACTTGAAATGGTAAACCAAGTTAAGTTAAGTAACTACACATTATTGTGTAGTATAGCTTGCAAACATCAGTTGAGGTTAGGGTCTACCCAGATTTACAGTCATTGTTCTGCTGTGGTCATCATGTGAAATATGCTTTAGATTGCATTCAGGTAATGATGAGGGTAATGGGTATTACTTTGAGGTCTGATGCAGCTATTCATGCTGTACATGCCAGACTTGAAGCAGCAGTAATAAATAGGTTTTAAAGAGTGATGGTCCTGTGATATGTCCTGTTTCAAACAAAGAAGTGATCAATAATCTTGTAGTCATTGCATGTGTGTTCTAATCTAACACCATTCAATTGTACAAAGGAAATGAATAAAGACTGCTGAAAAACCTACTTGATAAATGTAGTGCAATACCTAGAGTAACTTTCAAGCCTGTGTTCTGGCCAGTTTCTGTCATATAATACTATACATTCCACCTATTCGAAGAACAAGATGCATGGGTAAGGTAGTTAATGTTATGGCCAGATATTCGTGTGCATAAATGCCAAATTTGAAGGTACATTATCAATTAAGTTTAATGCAGGATTGTGCATTGAGTATATTTTGTTCAAATAACTGTGCAGAATGGTTGTGGTAACTGCATGTGTTTTCTAATCTGACACTACTCAACTGTAAAACAGAAAATTAATAAAGAGTGCTGAAAAAACTGTCTGATAAATGTTGTGCAATACCTACAGAAACTTTCAAGCCCGTGCTATAGCCATTTGTAGTCAACTAATGCTGTATATTCCTCCCAGTCCAGAAACAAGGTATATGGGTAAGGTAGCTCACGTTCTGGGCAGATAGCCATGTGTATAAGTGCCAGATATTCAGGAAAAATATCAATAAAGTGTAAAGCAGGATTGTGCCTTGATAAATAATCTTTTCCAGTAAGTGTGACATATTCCTCTATGTGCTGCCATGTCTTTTCTAATCTGATCTTAGTCAGTCAACTGTTAAATTTAGTGCACATGGTCCCTGGACTCACAACATATGGGTTCTAATTGGGTGACAGTTAACTAAGAATTCACTGGATTTCTAGTCTAATTAGTGTACATGAACATACCTCTCAACTGCCACAATTTTTCGGAATGTAATGACTAATGCCCCATATGTCTGGTCCATGATTAGCAGATAAATGGCATTACTTGGAATGCAATTTATTGGCTAATCAGTTTATAGAAAACCTTGGTAGTAATGTATGAGCACACTATGTAAAACAGATCTCTGTAGTTGTGTAACTGCATTTGTTATTGCATGGCCCATACTGTCCCATGCTAACAATTACTGAGATATGTACATGTCACATCATCTATAAAGGAATGGGAGTCACTGTACACACACATGACACTGCACACCTGTAGAATTATGTATTATTAGTCTGTGTAGTAATACCATCTGCGAAATCACTAATGTTATGTTTTTCTCTCTCTCCTCACCCTTTATCTTCTCTAATTTATTATTATGAAATGTATTAATATATTATTGTTATTTATTATTATTGTTTGATATAACTATATTCTTTTAAGCTAACTGTTATCTTGGCCTTATGGCTTATGTTATATTGGTTTGCTGTTAACATACTTACTGTTATGTTATTTATTGTTGTGTCCTCATAATATATCTTAATATATTTTTGGATTAATCACTATTATGCTCCATTATGTTAATACTAACATTGGTTTGGTTATTACTAATCTTACCTATGTTTATATCTAATTCAATACAGCGCGACAAGGTAGGCTGGTTCCAGGTGATCCACCTGCTATGCTTCCACCTACCATGTCACCGGGGCCCAGCATGTCTGGGCCGCAGCATGGTGGTGTCCCCTCTGTTGCCCCTACACTACCTGTGGAATCAGGTAGTTCTGCCTCATGGGCTGAGGCTGGGCCCCCTCTGGGAGCAGAGGTTGAGGAATGACTTTGTCACCCATCAAGAACTTGCACATATGGTGCGCAGGGTAGTTCACCGAACAGTTGGTGCATGCTTGTGCCAAATGGAGGGCATGCTCACCATCCTGGTGGGGCAGCCTCATCCTGGATACCAGCCTTCACCACTGCCACCACAGGGTCTGTGAAGGAGCAGTGCTGACAGTCCCATAGGTGAGGACTTGAGTCACATGACTTTCATGTGGATGTCCTTGGGACTGGGATTCCATAACAGCCTCCCCATCCAAGGTGTGCACCTCACTCATGTGTCACACACCAACCCTATCTGCTGTCTTGTCGATCTTGTCTGTCTGCAAATGCATCCTCACCTTCCCAACTTACCTCCCCACATGTACCTATGTCCCTTCCCCAACATTCCACTCTCACCTTAAAAAAAAATGAGCACCTGTCCCTCCCAAAAAATATTGTCCCATACATAGCTCTCCATTTCACACACATGTCCACTGGACACACACAATTTGGTCCAATTGGCTTGACAAGTTATGTTGTTCTCACCCCTCTATCTGGGGTTGAGAATTCAACATCACATACAAATTCTGTCAAAGTGCACAATTGCTGCTATACAAGAAATGGATAGCTATGGTTCTTTCTTACACTCTTCCTGCACACCCCTACCTATCTTTCAGTATGTTTCCCCCTGCTTGCACCCCATTTCACCACTTTCCAATCTCCCCATTGTTTCCTTTTTTTTAGTGCATTGCTGCACGTCACGCCCCATTTCACAACTTTGCTAAGCTCAGCTATATGTGTTTATAAACTTGTAATACACACCTGTCCTATATTCTAAACCAAAGAGCATTACACCTGCATACCACTGCATTAACCTGCCATGCCACACAACTCTTATTGAGAACAGCTAGTTTAAAGAAAACATAGTAATTTCCAGTTACTGTCATTAAGCATGTTTCAGCAGAGCTGCACAACATGCAAATTTGATTAAAAAGTAATTAAATTAAAAAGATGACAACATGGGAATGTGTCTTGGACCCTAGTGCAATAGTACACCACTAGAAAGGCAAATACATAATAATGGATGTAAGGGAGGCCTGTGATAGCAGGTAAATATGCACTTCAGCAGCAACATGTAGAAAGACATCTGCTAATGCATTAATGGCAAAATACACGTTTAACTGGGACCCTGGTGCACACATACATCAATATAAAGCCACGCACATACTAATGAATGTAGAAAATGTATGTCACAGCCTGTATGTGTGCTCATATATCTTGCAAATACACCTGCTGTAAAAGTGACACAGTAGCTCAGTCTGTTAATTGCCTTGCAAATGGTACTTTTTGCCACACACAGTCCTGGGTTCAAATCTAGTGGTGCACAGAAGTGAATGTACAGTATTGTGAGCCATGCACTCTTTATTTACAAATTGCATTTCAAATGGCATGTCTGCTTTCCATGGAAGGAAGTCACAGGCCTGCAGGCAGGAACATAATTCACATATCCCTATAGCAAAATGTATATGTGCATAAAGTGTCACATCATGCATTAATATGTATACACACATAATGTCAATGCAGGTACTGCAAATGAGGGCCACTAATATCAGAGTGCACCATACAATCCCTCCAAAGTCACTGTGAAGATTATCACAGCTGCTCAGCTAACATACACATTGGAATTCCCTGCTTGTAACAAGGCATGCCCTCTTGCACGCTGCAAATTACTACCAGACTGTAACACATGGCCAGCCAGTTGCCCAAATGGTGGAGATATTCTTATATTTATACCGCATCTTACCCAAGGACACACCAAACATGTTGCCTAGTACATTGTTAGTGATACCATTGCCTAACATACTTACCTTAAACACATGCCTTATTTGGAGTGGAAAGGGTAGCCTCACTCTGGCTCTGCCTCTGCAACAAGGCTGACACAGCTTCCACAGTTATTTCTAAAGGCTGTTGTCTTACAAAGTTTGCCTATGTCTATTACCAGCAAAAGCAGCTGCAGCCTGTAGACACACAATTCTATGGTAAGGTTTCTGCTACATACCTACCCTCTGTGACAATATAGTCTCCTTACCCCAGTAATGTCCAGCACAACATATCAGAAAGGGGCCTTATCCTACATGAAGGCCTTGCATATTGCACAGCAGTTGCATGTCATTGGCTGATGATAGTTCAAATCAGCTGTGTTAGCTGCAATTAGCATTTCAGACCTGCAGATTGGTTTAGAGGCAATCACCTGCTGATGAGAAGCATGTTTAAAAAGCAAGCAGCTGTCTGTCAGGAACCAGTTTGTATGAGATTTTCCTCACACAGTGCAAGCCTTTGTGAAAACTCTACTACCACCACATATCAAAAGAGGAGTACTGCACTCCATCAGGTATGTAACTGATTTTGAGTACAACAGGATGCAGATGGGTGAATAGATGGATAAAGAATAGGGAATACAGAATTGAGCTTGTCGTAGACCTGTGATAATGACATGTCATTAATCTCCTGCTGTCTTACACCTCATCAAGGGTGCATTGTCTATTGTCATTGTGGCACACTGGTCTCGTCGGACTGTCCATTTATAGTGATTGTAATAGCACACTGCTAATTGTGTAGCACTGTTCCTATGATGTATTATTGGGGAGTTGCCCATAGGGGATACACCACAGTAGTTCCAAGTGTTAGGTGTATGATCATACTATAGTATCTGTCATGGCACCCATTGGAATACCTGACTATTGTTGCTATCGCAGTTGTATCCACACACTTAGTATGTCTGAACACTGTGGAGTATGACATGTATGAGCAAGCAGTGAATAGTCCCAGCCATGATTTTCTTGCTGCATCTCTACATAGTGTACTTCCACATATGTGATTGTGTACTGTGGTCCCCTTTTCCTGTCTTTCAGGAATCATGTATCATAGATGCCATGCACCCTTCTCTGATGAGGAAAATGAAATTATACTTGATAAACAAAGGCAACACCATCATATCCTACTGTCCAGGACAAGGCAAAACAGGGAACAGTGGGCTGCATTGTGGGCAGACCTTGTCTGTGATGTGAATGGCATGGGCCATCAGGGCAGAACATATGAGCCGGTTCAACACCGTGCAACTGACATTATCAATGCTGCATGACGAATGGCAGCAGATGTAGGTAGGGATCAGGGTTTCACCGATGGAGGGCCTGCAGCAGAACAACCACTCATAGCCACTGAGGAATTCCTGGCAAACTGAGGCACACTCAACAACTCCCTGGCATTCATCACATCATACGTCATGGAAGTGGGTGCCACAGTTTCCATAGCAGAGGAGCATGCAGGTAGGCTTACTGTGATCCACATTGTAATACTGTAGCAATCAGTGTGTCGAGCTGTACATACTTTTTTGTTTGTGTCAGGTCTTAGTTCTTTTGGGGGGAGTTTACCTCAGTCGTACCTCATACTCAGAATGTGACCAATACAACAAGTAACACAGTAGGCACTGTAAACATGATATATATGGATGTATTTCCTTGTTGTGCTGCAACATGCACTGCTACTGACATTACCTCATCCTCAACTTTTCACAGGTCCATCAGGTAGTGGCCAAGTCCATGGTCCTGCTCCTGATAAGCATGACACTGTTTTGTTAAGGAACATTTATATTATATTATAGTTAAGGGCCAGAATAATGCACTATTTAAACATACAATGTTGTGTGCAAACAGGGTAGAGTGTTTTTATTTTCCATTCTGGAACAGGTACATAAGGATCTTAGAAGGGGTAATCACAGGAGTGTAGTTAAATGAATAGAACAGTTTGGTAGTGACAGTTAAGAAAAGATAAGCCTTCTGGTTTAAATGAGGCATTTACTCTAAAATGCCTTCTAAAACACAAAAGGTTGAAATGACATTAAATTAGGCAGTGAAACATGTAATTCAATATATTTGTTAGGATAGGTGTATTGGGTTTTTATGTGTCAATTTAGCAAGTATAGTGTCATATTGCTTAATTAAAAGGTAAATTGTACTGATCATGTTTAACTTGATTTACTTGAAGTGATTCCTATAAACGTCTTACTTTGAATGTTTATTTTGTTCTGAGGAAGTCTATTTTGGATGAAAGCAGAGAAGATAAATTTGACCACTAATCCAGTTGTGGGTCTTTGTTATTATGAGTATTGGTGGAGTTGTCATACACAATAGTGCAGGTATTCCTGTACTGATTTTTTCTTTCTTATCACAGGTGACCAGGGGGAGCTTGGTCTTTGTCTTGTACATAACCTGATATCAGTGTCTCTTTACACTATATTTATGATAGTGGCCACAGTGAGGCACATATGGGGGTGTTGGGTGCTGTTCTGAATCTGTCCCAGAGGGAGACATTGTACTTCTGCCTGCATTGTCACCGCACATATTCAGTATGCCTGCACATACCCAGTCCCCAGAGGCCACAGATTTTGGACAGTCAGAGGGTGGTGACATTGAACAGGAAAATGTGGCAACTATGGCTCAAGTGAGTGTAGACACTGGCCATAGCCAGAGAGCTGGCGAGATCCCACACAGGTGGATTGGCAGGGGTGCTTGTAGGAGGCATGTCATCTGTCCACCACCTGTTGCAGGTGTCACATTGCAGGCCATTCGGTGCATGTTTTGGGCCATCATGGAAGCAGAGCCACATTCTGAATGGAATGCCAGAAACATGCTTAGGGTTATAGATGCAGCACAATCTGACACCCATGACTCCTCCACTAAATGGAGGGCACCCTGGGTCAGTTTACTGATGCAGTGAACAGAAGGTGGTCTGAGACAGTGTCCATCTTGGACTGTGCATTGTCTGTGCTGGAATGCATGGCTGGAGTTGAGTGTCAAACCTGTGGATGTAGGTCAGCAACCCCATCTGCTGAGAGTCCATGTGGACATGCACAATCACACTCCCATAGTGGCAGTATTTCCAGTGCTACATAGGGGAGTGTGCTGCCCACACCATGACATGCCAGGCCATGGGGCCATGGTCTTGGGTGTTCCCATGTGGGATACAGTCCAGTGGACAGCAGTCACCATCAGGTATTAGCACCACTTCTGATCTTGGCCGTGGAGGTGCCAGTGCAACTCCTGGCAGAGCCAGTTCCCGTGTTCAGGGCCGGAGATGGTGAATTGTCAACTCTACCATGTACTGTCCAAAGCTGTACAACATACACATGTGCAGGGCTAGCACTGAGCTAGAGTGTGTGCATGCACACACTCACACACCACAGTCAAATGCAGGTCACCTAGAGACACACATGGCACCTTTCCATGGTCTGTTTTACCTGCTTCCCTTCCTGACTCACACATGCTGTTGACTGTTTGAGTCAGCCTAGACCTCCTACACCCCCACACAATACCCTGTGCAAGTGATGATACCTGTGCCACATCCCTGTCATCCTCACCATTGATGCAGGGAAATGAAGCTATGTGTCTGATGCACAAGGTGACTATATTAGTTAACATGTATTTGTGTACTGCAGTGCTGCTGTGCCATGCCATTTGTAATGCTTAATGACAGATACTGTATGCTGGCATTTGTCATGAGTATGCCACATACTTTTGTGTACCTTATATTGTATGATGTACAATGTATATACATGATGATAGGTGTATCACAAACCTGTTTCTGTTTCAAGGGTCTGCTGGGATAATCTATGGATACACAGTGGCAAGGAAGCAGCATAGGATTGCATGTTAGCACAGCAGAAATAGTTATTTAGCAAAATACAGCTCTATAAGTGAATGGCTCCATATGTTCATATGTGTATAACAGGTTAAGAAGGACAATGGCGACATTCAGTGTACAAATGCATCCCTAGTCTGTGAACAGGTTGGCTACCCTTGATAAGTGTCACCAGGATTTTGGGAACTCACACATCTACAAGCTGTGGTGATTGTGATGACCCATCTACAAATAATCTTTGTCCAGTGCAGATAGTTTCCTGACATCAGTTATGATTGCTGTGCTCTGCATCTTGTTATGTAACCTGCACATGATGTGTGTCACAGCAGATGTGTGATTCACATCCATGGGGGCCTGTTTCATGTAGGGTGTACTGTCTGTGTTACATAACTGTCTCTCCAGCATGTAGTGTATATACCACAGTGATGTTGTAGGTGTTTACAACAGGTGAGACATGTGTTAGTCCTGTTATGGATACGCAGGAGGTACACAGTGGGATCTAACATCTCCCAGTATGCAGCCAGACACACCACCCCAAAGCATTTAAGTGACAGACTACACATGTAGGGTCATGACACAGACTCCATAGGATATGCTATCTAAACTGTGTATTAGTGTACCGTGGAACTTGTGTGGCTGCTACAGTTGTACAATATGCCTGTGTAGTGACAGAACAAGGCTGCCATTGCACACAATGATAGCTGTGATGACTGCCACATTAAATATAGCAGTGACAGTCTGGAATTTACATCCCAAATCTGTTGGTGTAGTGTGTACAGCAGTGAATGCATCCACATATCTTACCGACCAGTGAGAGTCAAAGGCTACATTACTCTGTGTCTATAACTCCATGAGTAATGGCTCAACTGTGTGTGGTGTGCAGACACTACAATATTTTACAGGGGTGGATGATTTCAAACAGGATAGTATTGTGCAGTCATTGGCAGTTAGTCTTTGTCAGTGGCTCAAAGTACAACTGACTGTGTCTTCACTCATTACATCAGAGTGACACCTCCAGTTGCATTTGCAGTTAACTCCTACTGACGCCTCTAAATGTGAAACATTGCTTGCTCATATTTCCATCAATAATTCCAAAACCATGCTATGTACAAGGTTTTAAAAGATTTTATCTTAAAGCTTCCACAATGACAAACTCATCTGCATTAATATTTGACCACTGTCTAGTGTCGGTAAATACATATTAACTGCTGTTTTTATAATATTAATTTATATAAATATAATTTTATATTTTTTGAAACAACCGCATAACACATACACTACTCCTTATCATCATATGAAAGCTCCCAGCTAGATGAATAAAATTATGCTGACAGCATGTGTGTAACTTGAGTGGTTGTTGAGATATTGTAAGTTGTTTACAAAATAATACAAATGTAAGTGTTACTGCATTTACTGTGACTTATAAAATTTGGTTTAAGACCTAGAACCTAAAAAATACTACCATGATAAAAAATGTTTGCGCTGAAGAGTTTGCCATTTATACTTCTTTCATAAACCCCATGGTTCAAGAAATATGAACATTTGTTTGAAATGTGAGGACATAATTTGAATCTGTCAAAATGCCTATGCTCCGCCCATTGGCAGTTACAGTGCAAACTTCCTGAGCTCCATTGGAGTGAATAGTTAAGCCATCCTGGATACCTGTTGGTTCTGTTTGGGAGTCTGCATATTGGAAGCTGTCACAATCACCTGCTGATGTACTCAGTCAGAGGTCACTGGCACTGGCTATGAATGCAGAGAGGGAATAGGTAGATGGGAACACCAATAACTGAGGATGGTGAACCCCACTGGTGACTGGCGTCATTGCAGCACAGGGCTCCTACTGCTATCTTCAGAATATGGCTGTCAGACACTTGCCTATCCACCAGCTGACATAACACTCTGTACATGACATGCACATTTCCCAGCAAGGCCTGCTTGCCTAATATTGTCATACACCTTATGAGGCCATGGTTGGTGGAGTGAGACATACATCTGGCATCCATTGCATAGTGTAACACTCAATGGGCTCCACCGGTTATAGCCGGTAGGTATGAACTGGTCTTGAGAAAACATAACAATATTTGGTCCAGTATCACTAGGTGTATGACAGTGTCAGTGAAGTATCCATGCTAACTCATATCATGGCATTACAGATGACACGACTTAGGTCTCTGGGGACACCGTTTGCCATTATCTGCTAGCTGATCTCCATGAAAGTAAGGGTTGAAGTTACTTTTGGCATGTTGCAGGAAGAGAGTCATGTAAAGTGTCTCTACAGAGCACAGACAAACATGCTAGGGAAGTGTAATATGTACATACTGTGTTGCTTAGTCATGCTGCACTCACTTGCCCAAAGGATGGTCCAGGTCCTTACCTACAATGCCCTGCAGCAGTGCCTTGACATCCCCAAACGGGGAATACATGTAGTGCATCATGTGTTTACCAATATGGGTGACCAGTACAGAACCCCCCCCATGTGAGGTCCTCCTTGGTGGGACCTGGCCACAAATCAGTCACCTTAGAACTACCGGCATGTATGCCCCAGCAGACAATACAGGCATATATGTCAAGACAGCCATTTATTACCTCCTGTGGGATGGTTGACATAGCGTGACTGCACCCCACCTTCAGATGGGACAGGCAAGTATGCAGAGCTCTACACCCAAGCATTATATCAGCAGCATTATAATGGCATGAACTCGGCTATATGTGACAGGAGGGGCACAGGTTCATCATGGCTCAGCAAACCTGAATGGTTTTCAACTGCCATTAGCAGGCTGTACAGTAACAGGTGGACAATACTGTGTGACTGTTGGGATGAGGATGCCTCCCCCTTACATGGAGGCACTTCCTCCTCAGCTAAAAGAAGCACATAGTGTTGTTGTGATGTTGAGTAGACATGGTAAATGACAAAAGTAGCCACCCACGCAAAACAGAACCACAATGCACAGTGTAGTTACATGCGTGACCTGAAAGGACAGGCCCAGATTGTTGATGATCTGATACATCATGATGCCACATATGATGAGTCTGGACTCATACCTGACCTGTACACTCATACTGGCTGTGTCAACTACACTCCCTTGTCCCTACCACATGTGATGCATGATATTCCTACAACCTGCTCCACCATAACATCCATATTTATAGAGCAGTTCATAACTGGCCTCTCATTGGAAAATACACAGCATCTATCGCCCATGGTAACATTCCAGGCTGCATCCCAAATGTGATCTGACAAGGATTACTAACACCATTTGGATACCCTTGCAATCATACTGACACTACTGGCTGCACACCAGCTGAGTGGACAATGGCAACTGTTATACCATTGTACAGAGGTGGTGCATATACTGACTGACATAACTATACACCTCTTTGTCTGAATATCCATATGCATAGCTCTCAACCTTCCATCTCCAAAATTAGGAACATGTGCCTTCATAATGTGGAACAAATGGGCAAAATGTGAAAGACATACTAATGGCTTACTAACAACTTCAGCTAGGAAGGTCATAGGATGGATAAAATATGCTGGTTTTACTTATAAAGAAGATCCTTTAATGAATTAATATGATTAATTTATATTTACCATGGATTTCACTTAAAAAAATTCCTAACACTGAATGTGTGACAGACTCTTTCAATGTGGAACTTTGAGGAACTTCGAGGAACATGAACTTTTTAAGACCTCAAATGAGGTACGTTCCTTGTAATGAGGTACACTTGAGAGGTATGTCCATATTTGTATGGCTGTAGGGGTGCTCATCATGAAGCTGATCAGCACACATATATGTGTTCTACACACAGTAGACTGTACACAGTTTAGATGTGTGATAGGGGGAGCATGGCTGTTACATGTGGTGGACATTTCTGAGGGAGTGACCATGGACCTGGGTGAGGGTACATCAGGTCATATAACTCCTAGACTCAGCCAAGCCATTTGATGATATCCCCACTCAGGCAACATTTACAAAGCACCAACTTAGGCATCCACAATACTATCATTGTAGGGGTCACTAAGTGGCCCATTGCTGGCACACATATGCAACATAGGGACATCCATCTCCAATGCTGATCTGTCAGCAGCAGTGCTCAACAGGGCATAGTCCTGGGTCCTCTACTGCTTGGAATCTATTCAACCACAATGCATGTGACAACTGACTGACCAACTGTGGCTAACAATGTTGGCTGATGCCTGCAAATTGTGAGCACTCATAAGACTCTCTGTGGTATGTCACTATCCTACAAGAGGGTATTGCAAACACATGCCTGTTGACATTGTAATAGCCATAAACTCCATGCAAATATATATGTAGCATTAGTTCCATCAGTTAGACCTATGTACCTGGTAAGTAGCACATCAGTCACTACATGTGATGTACATAGTCAGGGGTGAATGAAATGGGCACACAGACCTGGTCACACAGGTTTATACCTAATGTGCCTCAGATCACCCTGTCGCTGCAGTGGTATGGCAGGAATAATATGGCATAGCTGAGGCCACAGTCATCAGTAAATGACATACTCATAACCTCCAAGTACTCTTCTCTCAACATGCCAATATCAGAGTGCAATGGCCATTTGGTGATGTACCTTTCCAAGCAGTATTTGCAATTGCACACAACATTATGATCCCCTACAAGGTCACTTCATGTCCCAGTAGGTGTTCAATGGGGATAGTCTGCAATGAGGGTCATTGTCATCTGTGGCATATAGGCTATGCAGAGGTGACCTGTGCTTTGCATATGGAGCAATGTGTCACCCTGCTTTATTGCATATGCTGCCTATCTGTAGGAGGCATAGTAGATGGATACCCCACTGTAAGGACGTTAACTTGGTATATGACATTAGTACTACATGCCTGTGGGAGAGATTTGTCTAGCAGATTTAAACAAACCCTTGAAATGTAACCTTGCCTAATGGCACACAGAGCACCTCAGTTCACCTCAACACATTCCATCTGTATGAATGGCTGGGCAACCATTATTTCAACACAGGGAATCTGCCTGTGTCCCTTGTGGACTGGGGAAATATGTGCTGATCCTCTAACAATGGGTATAAAGATGTCTATGATTATAAGGGCTGTATGGCCACTATGGCAGTGAAGTTCAAACATCCCATGGCTCCATAACATGATGTAAAATGCTCTAACAGGCTCACACACACCCATGGCTACATTGAGGCTAGCACCACTTCCAATCACTGTGTACAGAACATGCCAAGGCACGCACTTAGTGCAAGTTGCCTGTATGTGGATGAGAACACTTACTTATGTTCATAGGTTCGTAGGTGTGTAGTAGGCTAATGGCCCTGGAGCCTTTACAGGCCTAGCCCATAGAAGTGCCTTGGCATCATGTCGCCCAATGTTAATTCCCAGTGCCTCTATCAAGTACAGCCACTGGAGTGATCCCCGAGGTGAACATTCTATTACCCATCCACTCATTAAGATTTCTCTTGAAGAGGGACAGCAAGGTTTTCTGCTTGACATGTATGAGAAGTCTATTCCAGAGCATGGGCGGTCTCTGGGTGAGGAACCTGTCCCTCCAGCATGTTCTGTTGATTGTGGTAATGAGGTTGAAGTCTCTAGAGCATGTGGTGCAGAGAGACTGGAATTTCTTTAGATGAAGCATTTCTAACAGAGCTGGGTCAGATATGGCTTTGTAAGTCAAGCAGATATTGTTTCTAAGTAGGAGATATGAGACAGAGAATAGCTGAAGCCTTTTTTGTCTGTCCATGTAGGGCATGTGTTTAATGCCTAGGATCCTTTGTGTGAGGTACTTCTGTCACCTTTCCAGCTGTTGCAGGTGTCTAGTGAGGTACATGCCAAATGGGGCATTATATTCAATGATTGGTCTAATGAGGGAAGAGTAGAGAGAGATGACCTCTTTCTTCCTGAATACAAAATCCTTGGTAATGAGATGTGCCACACAGAAAGACTTTCTGACCACAGTGGCAATGTGGTGGTCGAAGGAGAGGTTGCTCTCAACATGCATGCCCAGATCTCTTATAATGCCTTCAGTGTGCAGTGGGCTCCCATCTATGTGGTAATTAGTGGGAACTGAGTTTTTACCAAAGGGGATGACAATGCATTTTTGGCGTTAAGCTTAAGGCCATGGTTTTAACACCAGTCACTGGTCTCAGTGAGGCCTTTCTGTAGAATGTCTGCATCACTTGGGGAGTAAATAATGGCTCCCAGCTTGCAGTCATCTTCAAACTTGATCAGCTAGAGTCCCTTTGTGTTGGCCTGGACTTCTGAGAAGTAGATGCTGAACAAGAGAGGACCTAGGACCGATCCCCATGTGACTCCACTCATGACTGGTCAGCAGTCTGACTTGGAGTCCACTACTTTCACACTGTGTGTTCTATCGGTGAGCCAATTTGCAACCCATCTAGTGGTATATGGGTTGATGCCTAGTTTAGTGAGTTTATCAATAATTCCTGAGTGAAGAATGGCATCAAAGGCCTTGTCCAGATCGAGGTAGGCTGTATGCACTGCCTTATCTTTATCTACGGCCTTGTTGACTAACTCAAAGAAGTCAACCAGGTTGAGCAAGGCATGATCTCCCTTTCACAAAGCCAAATTGCGTGGGGTCTAGAGTTTGGAGATTTCCTATATCTTTGTTAATCAGGTCCATGATGATGCGCTCCATAGCTTTACATAGCAGACTCATCAGGCTAATGGGGAAATAATTCCCAGGGTCTGTAGTTGCTCCCCTTTTATGGAGAGGGATGACTGTATCAGTGCACCATTCAGTAAGGACAAAGCCTGAGGTGAGGCTGTGACTGAAGAGGGTATACAGATGTGGTGACAGTTCACTTTGTAGTTCATGTAGAACACATCCAGGGATATTATCTGGTCCCATGGAAGCTGTATTCTTGGCATTGGACAATGCAGCTTTAACCTGTGCTGCAGTAATGCTGAATGTCTGGCATTCTTCCAGTATTGTGATTGGTCCTTTGGAGCAGGGAGGGTTAAAGCTGGCACTGAATTTGTCGACCAGTATGCTGGCAATATCTGTTGGCTCAGTATAGGAGGTACCCTTGTGCAGTAACTCAGAGCAAATCTGGGTATCGCCATGGAGGTTTTTGATATAGCTATAGAAGTCCTTGTTATTGTTTTTAGCTTCTGCTGCAATTCTGCCTTCATAGCTGGCTTTAGAGGATTTGATGAGGGATCTTAACTATTTGTTGAGGCTAATAAGGGAGTTTTTTCCAGTCTTGAGACTTCACCTTTTTCTGCAACAGTTTCTTCCTTTTGTTGTAGAGTATATTAATAGTAGGGGCCACCAGATTGGGTTCCTTTTTTTGGAGGAGAGTGCCTTGATTCTGTTGGGTATGGTTAGTTCAATGCATTTATGTACATGTTTGTACAGTGCATTGGTGTATGATTCGGCAGTCATGAAAGATTTTCATTGACATGGGTACCGTGAAGTTAGCCACCTCTGTTTTTAGGAGTCCAAAGTCAGCTTTGGAGAAGTTTTTCAAGGTGGTTATCTTTGCAGGGGTTGTGGGTGAGATGTGGATTTCCATGGTGATTAGTTTATGGTCAGATCTGACCAGGGAGGGACTGATTATTGGTGTAGAGCAATGCTCAGCCATGTTAGTAATAACCAGGTCAAGGATGTTGCTTCCTCTGCCTTGCCTGGGCCACATAATCCAAGAGCTCCATCATGTCTCTTTTCATGTAGTCCAGGGAGGTGCATCTCAGGTCATTCACACCCACATGGACAATGTCAGAGTCATACTTGCACTTGTTGTGGAGTGACCTTATTGCGTGTGTTATGTGTCAGATTCTGGTACCTGATAGTAATAGTACAAACTACAGATCACAGTACGTGATGCACGCTACACACCTCGTGTCTGTTAGTACTATCAGTTCAGGACATACTGTGCTTGATGACATCAGCATGCCTTGTTGTGGTCAGTCTCTTGGTGGGCCACAAAACATGCTGCAAATAAAATACTGCAAAACCCTATTTATTTCTAGGTTACCAAGATGATCATATTTATGCCATCAGGACACACACTTGCACCAAGTAGCCTGCAGTGAGATTCAAACCCCTACCTATCTAGTCTTGCACACTGTAGATCACAGTATTTATCACACATGCTACAGCTTAAGTCCTGATGCTGTACTGTCGCCGGTAGTCTTAAGGTGGATGACATCATCAGGCCTTGTAGAAGAGGGCAGTGTGGCAGCCAGCAGCAAGTTACAAGGCCAAAAGGTGCATAACCATTCCAGGTGGATAGCCCATGACTGCATGGCAGTTGCTTTGCAGGGGTATATACACACACACATGCTCACCAAGTAGCCTGCAGTGAGATTGGAACCGCTACCTATCTAGTCTTATTTACTATAGATCACAGTATTTATTGTGCATTACACAAACTAGGCTTGTGTTGAACAACATCTGTGGTCTGCAGAGTGATATTGCTTCATACTGTTATCTGCATCTAGTATCCTAGCAGTGAAATAACTGTTATTACCCTAGCTATGTGTGTACATTTACCAGTATGGCCATATGTGGCTGCTTGCAGTTAGATGGGCAAACCTGTGGGCAAGAACAATGTGCCCTGTCCATGTGTGTGGACAAAATTATACATTACATCACCTGCTCACCTCCATCTCTCTATGCGGTGACATCCAGCAGGCACAGGCATCTGTAGGTAATTGGATGATATACTGTTGTGATGTTAGTTTGGATCCTTTGAGCAACATTGTGGATGTATGATAGTGCAGATTTACTCATCATTATTATGGTATGTAGGCCAATAGAGACATCCACACACATATTTCTGTAATTAACAGGGGTCTATATATAAATGTAGCTGTGCGTGTCTATGATATGTATATGTGTTATGTAGATATAGGGGGAAAGTCTATGTACCAATGCAATATATATATCGGAATATATCTATTTGACGCTACATAGCAATAGATATACTATGTATGTGAGAGAGAGATAGCGACAGGCGGATATGTATATATCTATATGTATAGTCATATCTGTACATAAGAGGTCAGTCTGATGACAGGGCAACAGAACTGCGCTAATTTTAACTAAGCATTTGGGCATGCCC
Source organism: Protopterus annectens (assembly GCF_019279795.1). Classification (NCBI taxonomy): domain Eukaryota; kingdom Metazoa; phylum Chordata; order Ceratodontiformes; family Protopteridae; genus Protopterus; species Protopterus annectens. The sequence goes on along the minus strand of NC_056744.1, from coordinate 163,798,416 downwards.
AGTGTAACTCTCAGTACTTATGCATTGACTCCAGGCCACACCTACCTGTACTCCAGTCCAGGATTTTATGTGTTACAGACTATACCTCTCAACTGTCCAGAGTTTCGCAGAATGTCCAAAGTTTTGGCTTATGGTCTATTCCTCATAAAATTTGTGGTTTTCTGGCAAATCACTTGGATGAACTTAGGATTGAAGTCACTAAATAGTAACATACATTTGAGTGTCTGACATCAAATCCTCCAGAAAACTGTCTGTTGAAATAAACCCTCTGTTATTTTAGCAACTGTTTACATTTATGAGAGTGGTATTTACCATATGCCCCTATTTCTGGGCCTTTGTCCCCCATTTTGTCAGACTTTTAACAGATTTCTTGTACTAAGAGGATGAGAGGTATATTACAGACATTGACATCCATCCTTGTTTCTGCAGCACTGCACGTCACTCAAAATGTCCATGGCATTCTCAGCTGTCTGCTGTACTTAATATGTGATTGAGGTTCATAATGTTACACCGCACACAGACTGACAGTTTGTGAAAACACCAGCAGAATAATACCTCAGATGCAAAAGATGTGCCTACTTCCAGATTAGAAGCATCAACACCATCAGCCATGCTAACTTCCCTAATCCACTGAGCCACACATGCTGCCAGACAGAGTGTGATCAAGTTCTATGTTACAGCACTGAGATTGCCTGGTCTGATGATATACCATTGCTGATTTACTGTTAAAGCAGTTATATGGGAACACTGCTGTGTTGGGTGTGGGAGAACAACATCACATGATCTGCTGGGATAGGCAGTAGGCCAAATATCATGTGATCCCACTGTTTAATATCTCCTTTGCCTGATAGAGTGTATATTCCAACCATGAGGCCTAGTGATTATTAGGGAACGCATACTATTGGACTGGGTACCTGTAGTCCCATGTGGATGTCACTTCTGACCTCATAGCCCACTAGATTTCCTTGCATAAATACAGCAGATCCATATATATGATACCATATTATAGTAATCCTTACAAGTAGTGTGTAGGTTAGAGACTTACCTTGCGAATGCAGCAGTTGACAGAACTGTAGTTCAGGGCTGAGTCTGTATAATGCAAGCAGTACACAGTCAATACATGGATAGGTACAGGTTGTGCGGGTTGTCTGGCATCAACAATTTTACTATAATTATGTGAGTAGGAGTAAGGTGTCAGTTCTTAGGGCCCTATGTTGTCAGTGAATGTGCTATGCATTGTCTCTTAGCCAAAGCAAGAGCATACTGGGCACATCTACATCTACCTACAGGGACATCATCAGTGGGTTCCTCCTCTGAGTCCTCCTGTGACTGTGGCTGTGGTGATGTAGGGACTGGTGGGGGGGGGGGGCTATGTATCCCTTCATTTTGCTGATCCTGCTGCAGCTATTTCAGCAGGATCATATTGTATAGCATGGCACATACTGTGAATCTTTGGGCACATGTGGCTGGAGAGTACCACAGGGCTCCACCTGATATATCGAGACACCAAAACCATGACTTCAGAAGCTCAAACACATGCTCTACGATGTTCCTACTTTGTGCATGTGCCTCATTATCATGTTTTTAGTGTGTGTGTGAGTGTGTGTGTGTGTGTGTGTGTGTGTGTGTGTGTGTGTGTGTGTGTGTGTGTGTGTGTGTGTGCATTTCTGATGGGTGTCATCATCCACTGTTCTAGTGCATAGCCAGCATCCCCCAGTAAATGGCCATGTGGGATGTCCTCCTAGCAAACATCTGGTACAGCTGTGATGTATTCCAGATATGGAAGTCATGATAACTGCCAGAGCTGCCGGCACACACATTCATAATAATGCCCTGGACATTGCACACAAACAGGCAGTTGATGGAGTGGTACCCCTTGCTTTTGATATACAGTTTAACCTCCTCACCTGGTGATGACTTGACGTGTACATGTGTGCAACCTATGGTACCCAGTACCTCTGGGTAGTGTGCTACATGTTAGAAGTGCTGCATATTGCTGGCCCTCACCTCAGGGGTGAGGAGAAAATAAATGGCTCACTGGCATGTGGTAGCATGGCATCCAGGAACTGATGCAGTACCCTGGAAGCAGATGCCTGTGTGACCCCCATCATGTCCTCAGAAAGTCTTTGGAAAGTACCTGTAGCTAGTATCCTAAGGGCTACACATACTTTTCTTTCCACTGGGATGAGTTCCCCTCTGTTGGCTCTAGATCTGAGTTGAGGGCAGCAGAGGTTAGTGAGTTCTTGTAGTATGTCCCTGTCCACTGAGTACTGCTCTACAATTTCCAGTTCATGTAGCCCCTGGAAGGTTACCCTGGGCCTGAACACTTCTCCTTCTCTGTCTAGGCCTATTTTTAGCAGCAGCAGCATTGACTTCAGCATCTAACACATACAAATATAGCAGACCTGCATCAGCCTTTAGCATTCTCTCAGTTAAAATTCCCAAGTCTGTACTCCGATGGTGCAGAGTATTGGGGGAAAATCAGATTGTAGGTTGTATGCATACTTTATAGTGCTCTGCTGTAGGTGCTGGCTGTGTGATTGGCTACCTGTGATGCATTGCACCTACCTAGTATATCATTAACACCATTTAATGGCACTAGTTTAAGTTAAACAGAGGTCAAAACTAATTAATATGTCAGTGGAATTTAGATGCAATCAGTACTGCGGCATGCACACAAATGGTAAACAAAGCTTAGTAGTCAGTGTACATACTCTCACAGACATCCACTCTCAGCATAGTGGCCTGTCACACAAACATGCAGAAACACTCTCCCCTTAGCTTAACACAGCTTAGAAGTTAGTGCACACACCCCCACTGTAAGGATACACTCAGCACTGTGGTGCACTGCAGAAACAGGCTGAAATAAGCTTAGAAGTCATTGGACACACCCACCCCTGATGTCATATACCTCCTCTGCAAACATCAACATGGTTCTCTGCCTACATGAAGGGAATATGCAGACACGATCACTCCTTTGTGCTATTCAGTAACTCCACCTCATTTGCAAAGGGATCTGTGCTCACAGCCTGGAAACTACATGCTTCAAAGCACTACCACGTTAGCAACAGCACCAATGCACCATTGCAGATGTTCCATGCAGGGTCCCATAATAAATTTCTGTCACATAATATGAATTTTGTTTTTTTTTTTCCAATTTTCTTTTCTTATTTTTTCATAAAGTATTTTTGCTCACTGCGGCGCATCATGCAAATATGCCCAAATGATTACAAAACATTAATCTAATTTAACTTATTTATTTTACTTTTTCAGAAACACAGATGATAGTTTCACTCATATCTGTATGTGGTATGCCATTTCTGTCCATCTATCTACATTTTAGAAGCCCCTTTTGGCTATCTACATTCCTGTACATGGAATTTTTCCATGTACACTATGGACACTGACACGGGGACTGAAGAGCTGCCTATCCTCTTGCTGGATCACTCTACCTGCCTCATTTGCAAGAGATTCACCTGCTTATGATGTGATTTGCATTCCATGGAAGTTTCTGTGTTGGCGTGCTCATGCACGCTGCTCAGCAGGGCTTACTGAATCTAAAAATATTCGTGCCCTTTTTAGCAGTGTGGTGCAATGCCTACACAGAAAAATAATGTGTAGCCTTTATTATATCCCCCCTACATATTTCCACACACGCAAACACATGCACACACATGCACACACATGCACACACACACACACACACACACACACACACACACACACACACACACACACACAAACACATATAAAAATATATATATATATATATATATATATATATATATATATATATATATAGATCCACTTTTGAATCTCAAAATACTGAAATTTTGAATGTCAGCATTTTGAAACCAGAATGTCAAAAGTGCAGGTGTTGGAAACTGCACTTTAATGAATCTTAATTTCTTGAATCCAAGGTAGGTGTGGTGCAGTCTGAAGTTTTTTGTTTGCTGTCTCTTTAAGGGGCACTGTGTTCTGGGATTTTCACATGGTGGCTGATGTCTGGTTATGTATGAAAATTCAGGCAGGTTTCTTTAGGGTTTTGGGTACAAATGTGTTAGGTTTTATTTTATGGGGGAGTTTTAGGTGTAGTTTAGTGAAGGTAGGTGAGACAGTGTGTAAGTTAGTGCTGAAAGTGATGTTTTTTGTACATGTGTAGTGTGTGCTATTAATGAGTATGCAATGTGGGTGTAGGGCACGTACAGGTATTTTTTTTTTTTTGATTTATTGCGACCTCGGAATTGGCGTATATATGTAGTAGGGATGTGGGGGGCACAGCCCCCCATATGGGGGTTTTTTGGGGCTTGCCTCTCTGCAAGATAATATGTTCATGTTATTTGTTTTTAGTTTATTGTTTTGTTTTGTTTTTTATTGGGGAGGGTTGTCTTTTTAGTTTTGTTTTGTGGTGTACTGTGTTTCGATGTTTCGGTGTTGTGTGGATTCGTGTTTCTGTAGTTTTGAACTGCTGGTCTTGATATACTGAAATTCAAAAATTCAGTATTTCAAGATTCAAAAGTAGATCCATATATATATAAACACACACATTTGTATTTTTCTATTTATTATTTTTTTATCACATATTCATTGTTATTCTTCCATAACTAATCCCAACTCCTTTTTCCACAACCATAATCTATTTTAGCAATATAACTGCCAAAATGCATTTCCCATTAAAACATTTTCATCCAGGTTTCATTCCAAATAACACATACTGTATTGCATAAAATAAATTCTTATCTACCCTTCTGACATATTCTTTCTTCATTTTATTACAATATGCATACATAATTATATCTGTATTGTTTATCTCATTAATATTTTAAAAAAAATCTTCACTCGACTTTTTCCAGAGTTTCACAACTCTTTTACATTAAAAAAAAGTTCTGTTGACTCTTGTACCCCACAAAATAAACACTCTCTTTCAACTTGTTTTTTATATGGCATATTTTTCGTTACAGCTATCTTATTTATTACCAGTCTTCATGGAAAATCCTGACACTCTGCTCTCTCGATACACTACTTTCCATTACTTAAATGACTTTAACCACTTCCTCTGATAAATCTTTCCTTGAATTTACATAATAATAATAATAATAATATTGTTTCATCACATTATTATTGTACCAGATACTTTTAGTTTACTCTATGTCATCAATTTTTATTTCTACGTTATTATTTTTCCTTGATAATTTTTAATTTGTTTACTTATTCCTTTTGTCTGTTTCTTATTCTCTATATCTCCCAATGTGTTGTACTTATATTTAAACAGTTTCATTATTAAAGTTATCATTCTCTTTCTACTTTGTATGAGTTTAAAGAAGCAGAATAAACTAGTAGATTTAGTAACACCCATCCATTCCCCCTTCATATTCATTCATATATAATACACCTCTTTTCACAGGGTTTAACCTTGAGCCTTGCATGAAAAAAAAATGCAAAATTTCTTTTTCATATTTTTTCTGGGATCATATACACATTTGACATATATGCTATTTTTCCCACTAATTCTAAAATCACAAGATAAACCTTTTTCCTGAATTTTACTCTATACCAGCCTGCACAGAAGACATACTTCTTTCATTTCCTTAATTAAACCATCCCTTTGCATCATAACTACATATTTTTTCCCAATTGCAATCCTAGCAAAGACACTTCATTCATTGAAAATACACATCCCAATTTTCACCACATCACCTAAACAGTTTATTTTATCATTATTCAAGGTCATTCCTATTTCCTTTAAACATCTATTCAAACAAACTAAACTAACACTTCTCTCATCCATACTTTGCTCTCGGCAAGTACAACTATATTGACTGAGTATTTCACATCTACTGGAATTACCTCCTCCTTTAGCATCACATGACTAGCATATTTCATTTTATAACATACTTCATTCAGTGTCACATTCATTAGCAGTGCAACCAATATTGCACTCGGGACATCCATGTCTTATACCGCACTCCATGAATATTTCTTTACTAAGCCACCCATTCACTAACACTCCCACCATATTATTTTGATTTGGTGATATACACACTCTCCTAATTCTCTTCCCTTTTCCATACTTCTCCATTGCGTCCTACAAAGCATCATATCCTACTGTATCAAATGCGTTGTTAATATCCTTTTGTAATATCGTCTACAATTTCTTTCACAGCCAATAACATCGCTTCCCTTTTATACCATATATACATTCTTCTATAACATCCCTCATACTTCATTCTCTTCTCCTCTGTATTATTCTCATAAACATTTTATAATCTATGTTTAGTGTGGTAGATCTCCAAATTTTATTTCATTCTTCTCATCTTACTTCCATATGAATTTTAATATATCACTGCATAACTCTTCCCCTTTCTTCAATCAGGGTCTATATCATGTAATCAAAGTTTTATAACTTGAATATATGGTCGAACCCATATGTTCGAAGTTGTAAAACTTCAAATACGGTTAAAAAAAAATAAAAAGCTTACCTGATGGCTTTAAGCAGGGGGCAAGCCCCCCTTGCACCCCCCACACCCCCTCTCTTTAAATATACCAACCCCGAGACTGCACTTCAATGCAGGACAGTGAAGAAAGGGAGGATTTCTCTTTGCTACACTGTAATGCGATCTTGGAGTTGGTATATTTAAAGAGCATGGGTGGGGATGGCAGAACCCCACATGGAGGGAAGGGGGGGCTTGCTCCCCTGCTTTTACCAATCAGGTAAGCTTTTTATTATTTTTATTTATTTTTTTTTTACCGTAGTCAAAGTTTTACAACTTTGAACATATAGGTTTGACCATATAGTGTTCAAGGTTATAAAACTTCAGTTACATGATATAGACCCCTTCAATCATTCATTCAGTACAGTTACAAAATAATCTCTTTGCCAATCCACTAATTTCTTCTCCATTCCATACATTATACTATCTGGGCCTGATACTGAATCAACATTTACTTTTCTAAGTGCTCCATCTAATTCACTAATAGTAATTTATTTTTCAAATTCTTCCTTAACTTGTTGAAAATTTATTTACTAGCTATTCTCTTTTATTTTCCATATGCTGTACTACAATAGTCATAATTTGTTCTTGTGTTCTATTTGCCTCTCATTTTGCATTTTACATTGCCTTCATTATACTAATATCATCATTTACTATTTTATTAAAATATGCTGATAACTCCTCCCTTCTCCCTTGTAGATGATATATTTGCCTAAACAACAATGCCTTAAATTGTTCTCATTTTCTTTTATATAGTTATTTTTCCATATCATAATACTCCCCTGTATTACTCTCTTAATTTTATAATATATTTCTATACATTTTCCCATACCTCACTTTCTCTTCACTTCTTACATCAACTTGCCATTGAGAAAAACAAGTTGTATACTTTTTTAATTCAATCTACATTTCAGACCAGTGTTTATAGAAGTCCTTCATGGTTATATGATCTTTCTAAAGCTGCAATACTTCTAAATCTCCAATTTCTTCCCATAATTTCTCATTTATTATTTTTATTCCTTTCTTATTTGATATACTCCCTTCATTGAATCACCTCCATCCATAATGCTAAATGGTCTGAAAAACCCACCACAGCTGTATAGCTATCTGCTAGCCTTAAGCCTTCCAATAATACAAAATAATCAGTTTCAGATCGAAGTGCCCCTTCTATAAGTCCATTGACTTTTCTTCCATGCCCTTAATTTTCAACATTTTATTACTTCCTGTACTTTTTTATAGCTCCATTTCTTTTACATTTTCCACTTAAATCACAATTTGAGTCCACTGTAATTATACTTTTCATATTAGCCACCACATAGTCTAATATGTTGAAACAGAATCAGTCTCTCTTTCCTTGTTACTTATATATACATATAATGCTATGATTCAGTAAACAAGCTCTCCCTCCCACATCCACAACAGTTAAATTTACCATCCTTACCAATGTTACATCTAATATTTTCATAGTTTTCTACAACACAGCCACTCCACAACAACTTTCACTTTTCTGTTTGCAGTTGTTCTTCACTTAAAAGAATTCTTACATCCTCAACAGAATAACATCCACGTCAGTTGTAGCACACCATTCCAGTACTCCATCCTTTTTACAGTGTTAAGAATACTGTTCACATTTACTGAAAGAACTCTGCAGTGGTTATTTTTCCTTCTTTTTAAGGTTAGGGGAAATATTTTAAAATTTAATTTTCTGATTTTTAATATTTTCTCAATTGAATATTTTCCTGGATTTATGTACAAATAATCCAGGATCCTCAAAATCAAAATTTTCACTGGCTAGAACTTTGAAAAAAACGTATTATTAGTGTCAATCCCTTCTCCTGACCTCTATTCCTGCATGCACTCTATCTCCACATTTCTCCCTCTATATTATTCTTCTTTTATAGTTTCATCTTCACCTACTTCACCCTCCCCACAGTCTCTTTTTGTCCTTCCCTGTGTATGTTTTCTTCCCTTCCCTCTTCTTTTTCATTATTTACTGTTTGCTTTTGACAATCCATCCAAAAATGCCCCCTTTTAACACAATCTGTATTCAGGCACACACCTTCTTGCAGAGTTTCCTTTATCCACACACTGATTATATTGCACCTTGTCACGATCATTAATTTAGAGAAAGGTCCTCACAAAAGAAACATGTTTTGAGGTGGCCAGCGTATCTTAATGTCCATCTTTGACCAGTCACAAAAATAACACTTGGCAAGTTTTTCATGATGTCTTTGAAACATTTCTAAATATCTTAAAAAAAAATGCCCTCTATAAGTTTCACGCATTTTTAACAATGGTATCAACAGTTTCAAACAAACTCTGCTATCATCTTTTAACATCTTCTTCTTCCAGGTAATCAGTTCTGAACCACAAAGTAACAGTAAAGTAGTGGCCGTTTTCTTGGATATTTGCTTGGCTAAAGCTTTGTGGTTTTCTGCACACTACGACTGGTATTTGTTTGATTTTTTAACATCTAAGTTACTACCAAAAATTGCAAATAATTGTTCCATGGATGAATGTCCTTCTTTTTGTTACACAGTTCTAGAAATGACATCATCAGTCCCTCAGTTGCAAATGCTAAGTCACAAAATGTTTCTCTCCCAGTATGTATAAAAGACTGAATGACTTGAGCTTTAAAACCCAGAACAGCTATCAGATTGACCCTTACACAATATCTGTCTATTAAAGTGCCATTCTTTTTCTTATTCTCATAGCTGTCCTCCTCTTCATTTTAAAAACAGTTTACTAAAAGTTTTTACTGGTCTCCTTTTTGCTTGCTGTCACTGCTGCATATGTTTTAGTTACTGCATTATCTGCTGCAACAAAAACAGACACTTTCTCAGTTTGTTGCTGTTTTCCTATTTTACTTTTTGTCACTGTTGCATAAGTTTTATCTGCTAGATTCTCTTTTGCTACTTCACCTAGTTCCTTCTACACATTGCTATCCTCAGCACTTCCAAAAAACATTATCTGACATCTCATCACATGAAACAGCAGAACTAATACATAGATCATCCTGACTGATTATGTTTAACAGAACTTCATCTAAAGCCCTCCTGATGCCAGTTCTGTTATCTGCACCACTTCAACAGACTTGCTTGCTTTCTTCTCCATTGAGACAGCTAAACACTGCTCATTTGTATCATACATCACACAGGCATCTTTGTTTAAATTCTGCTGCTCCATGTCAAATAAACTTTTCTCCAAGTTCATATTTTTCACCTCCAAACTCTCCTTAGCTTCTGTCTCCTCCTCTGAGCTACTGCTTCCCTTTGACCTCTTCCATACTGCTGTGGGAGCCATCTGGCGCTGTCTAACAACCACAAAGAGTAGGGGAAGCTATCTGATGCCCTGCCAAATTTCCTCTAGTCAGTACGAATACCACTTTGGTTCTTACTTAAAAAGAGGCCCCCTGCCTAGTGGGATTAATCTGGTTAACAAAGTTAAAGTAAATAAATAAATGTGTCTATCATGCATAGCCACATTTAAAGCCATTGAATGCACAAACATGTTTACTGCTACTGAGTATCCTTGTTTGGTAACTATATTAGAGTTTGCAGTATGTCTCCTGTATGGCATACTTGCACTGCACAGCTGGTGGATCTGATTGTTTTTCTGAGCTGGAAGTAGGGATGCTTATGTATAGCAAACAAATATCTGCAGTTGTATTGTAGCACCATGGACAGCAACAGCCTCAGTACACAACAGTGCTGTCTGTGGTCTGTACTGTTGCTAATGTTCCTGCTGTGTTGTTCAGACCAACTACAGAATTATTGAGTAGTAACACTTCTCTTTTTCTCACTTTTACGCTATGGTCTTTAAATTTTGTCTGAGCTGTCTGTCTGCATTTTTCTGGTTATTGACATTGTGCACTAATTACCACATTTTCAAAACCTGCCCATAAATCCTAATGCCCTAAATGGATGTGTTTGATGCCTTTGCTGTAGTAATGGATTTTACAGAACACAAACATACTGCAGCAAATAAAAGCAAAAGAAAGACACAGGAAAGTTACAGGCAATACATATATAACAGGTAAATTCATAATCGCTTTGGGTGAAGAATCCAAGCAAAAATACAGATTAGGCTACTTCACTTGTAACATCAGAACCATCTTCCTCTTTTTTGCCTACATCTTTACATCAAGTGGGGTCCTGGGGAATGTTATATTACTGAACTGGGTTTTGGAGGGCAGCTTTCTTCTGAACATTGGTTACTTTTTAACTCAATCTTGCATTTCACTTCCTGTTCCTTTTTATGGCGTTTTTCTTTTCTTAAACCTAGATCATGTTTATGCTGTTTGTCTGTCATTTATAACACACAAACTTATGCATCTAGAAATTTGTCTCAACAGACATGTGCATGTTTCATTTCAGACAGGCATACTATTAGATTTTACTAGTTAATTGTAGTAAAGTTAGGGCCTTCTCGGAAAAGTGATTATATAAACTTTCAGTCATTTGTATGTGGATAGGGTCATAGTACTCACTGTAAGTCACTTTTTTTTTAGACTTCATGCTGAGTGTTAGAGAGAAGAGTAGTGGACAGGCTTTCCCAGCGCACCATTCCTAGTACAGGTGAGACATTTTTTTCTTGTCAGTGCATTCCTTAGGGATGAATGGCTAGCATCTTACTGTGATAGTCTGCAGAAACACTGCTTGTAAGAGAGCAGATGTCTTTCACTGGGATAGGAATGTTATAGTGGACCCTTGGGAGAGGAATGTTATAGATGGCATGGGAAGAATTCCCACAGTGTGATGGTCCTTGAATACCTGCTGTTCGGCTGTCAAACCTAAGTAGAATTAATTGGCAGCATTAAGCAACGGGTTGTTCCATGAGGTCAGTGGGGGTGGATAACAAACAGATTAGCAGAGAATAAATTGTTTCTGTGTCATTGGCAGAAGTATGCATTAATCATACTTCTCCAGTTGGGTCATTCTTTGAGGAGAGCCCAAAAAGGGCACATACTTTAATAATGCACAGAAAGACTGAGGTTTTTATGTGTATACTAGGAATGAAAATCAAATGCTGATACAACATTCAGTGATTTGGCTGGTGTAAATTGGGAATGCAAATCAAACACTGATGAAGCATTCAGTGATTTGGTTGGTATATACTGTGAATGCAAATCAAACACTGATGAAGCATTCAGTGATTTGGTTGGTGTATAGTGGGAATGCAAATCAAACACTGATGAAGTATTCAGTGATTTGGTTGGTGTATACTGGGAATGCAAATCAAACACTGATGAAGCACTCAGTGATTTGGCTAGTGTATACTGTGAATGCAAATCAAACACTGATGAAGCACTCAGTGATTTGGCTGGTGTATACTGGGAATGCAAATCAAACACTGATGAAGCATTCAGTGATTTGGTTGGTGTATACTGGGAATGCAAATCAAACACTGATGAAGCACTCAGTGATTTGGCTGGTGTATACTGGGAATGCAAATCAAACACTGATGAGGCATTCAGTGATTTGGCTGGTGTATACTGGGAATGCAAATCAAACACTGATGAAACTTTCAGTGATTTGGCTGGTGTATACTGGGAATGCAAATCAAACACTGATGAAGCACTCAGTGATTTGGCTGGTGTATACTGGGAATGCAAATCAAACACTGACGAAGCATTCAGTGATTTGGCTGGTGTATACTGGGAATGCAAATCAAACACTGAAGAAGCATTCAGTGATTTGGCTGGTGTATACTGGGAATGCAAATCAAACACTGATGAAGCATTCAGTGATTTGGCTGGTGTATACTGGGAATGCAAATCAAACACTGATGAAGCATTCAGTGATTTGGCTGGTGTATACTGGGAATGCAAATCAAACACTGATGAAGCATTCAGTGATTTGGCTGGTGTATACTGGGAATGCAAATCAAACAATGATGAAGCATTCAGTGATTTGGCTGGTATATTCTGGGAATGCAAATCAAACACTGATGAAGCACTCCATGATTTGGCTGGTGTATACTGGGAATGCAAATCAAACACTGATGAAGCACTCAGTGATTTGGCTGGAGAAAAAGAAAAATGAGCATCTTTCACATGTTTCATAACTCAATACTACACCATAGGTTCCCTGTGATGCACATAATTCGACCACTGAATAATTTCCTTAGATTCTGCCCACAAATACAAAAACAAAACAAAAAAAACAGAAATCTACAGAAACACACTTATAAATTAATATTTGATTTGCTTTATACATGTCTACAACACAATGCTTTGTTAAGAATAGGAGAGAAAATATATAAATTATGCAACTCATATAAGTTGCTTCCTAATTATAAAGGCATTATTTAAGCACTACAGATGTTTTTTTTTCCCATTTTGCTGTCACTTATACCATGTTTTGTTCAAATATAAGAGTATATATGGTGTTGGCAGTTCATGTCATAAAATTAAATAAACCATGTAGAAACACTGGACCTGCTTTAATCTCCTTCTAAATAGTTCTCTCTCTCCTTATATTACAGGCAGCACTTGAATTACTCATAATGGTAAGCTAATAACCATATTCTGTATATCTCACAGCTAGACTTAATGATAAATTATTTAACACATTGGTAAATGAATAATGCATTGAACATATAATGATAGAATTATATGATATTCTTTGATAAGCGAATTGTGTCCACAAGATATAAATAATTTGTTTTCCAGTATGAATCAGAAAACCAGGAAGGTTAAATTGAACTGCATATTTTCAAATACACAAAATGAATTTAAGGAAATTTGTTATAGTGTGCTGCATGTACTTATCTCACTGGGCAATTAATGCAGTCTGAAAGTTTTTTTTTTCTGGTGCCAAAAGAAGTCAATGTTAATAATCTAGCATCTTTCTTTTTAAGTTATGGTCTAGCATCTTCACTGCAAAGTAAGTGCAGTAAGCATTTTTCCAGTATATCATGTTTAAATTATGTATTTGTCAAACTATTTGCTTTTTTTCTTGCCCTAAAGGAAATGAACCCTTTACAAATTAAGCTAGTGACGATTAGACTCTGTTATTTTAAGTGCAGAAACAGGGCTAACAGAGTACAATTTATTTAATATTAATCTGCTGTGACTCAGAACATAGATTCTGTTCACACTGCACAAAGCAAGTGTTTCAAATTTAGGAAAAACAGGCACCATATCAGTTTATTATTCATTTAAAAGCATGCAATTAATTTATGTGAAAAGTATGCTTTAGTGGGAGTGAATTAATGTATCTGTAATTCTGCCGTTATGCCTCCCTTTTACAATTGTTTTATTTTTATAGCATCACTCAGTTTAATCTTAGTTGGTTGTGAGGCAAATATTGGCGATTTTAAGCATAACTTTAAGTTAATTGTTTCTCTCCCTGCTTCATCCCCAGCAGACAAAATTTCACCCTGCTGTACTCAAAGACAGTTATTATAAAAATTCCCACATTTGGAGGTATGAAAGCAAAATCGCTACATTTGCAAATGTCATCTTTATTGATATGAAATTAAGGCAATATTATTATATTCCTTTCCTTAAACATAACTATACAAAATGAAAAAAATGTCATCTATAGAGATATTGCTGTCCAACTAGATCAGAACATTTTATTAGACTCACAGCAAGGCGTGAAGTAAACTGGTATACTGTCTACAACTGTCTTCTTAAATTTGTCCATGGATCTGAAGCTGTACTCTGTAAATGTATTTTCCTAATTTAACTAAAGTTAATTTAATCTGTTAATTTCTTAATAAATACTAACTGTTGCCTTTTGTTCACATCTTAAAAGCTGTTTTATGGCAGAAATGTTTAATAAATGCTTGGCAGAAACACATCTAATAGCGACCATTGAGTCTCACTTCTCTCTGCAAGAATCAGTGCCTAAAACTACTATGTCAGCAGTAGCAGAATTTCTTTCACAGATGTCTTTATAGGTTCATAGGTTCATACTAGGCTATCTGCCCAAGGGCATTTATAAGCCTAGCCCAGAGTTTTGTGGCTTTCGCCACCCCTTTAGTTTGGAGGATACTATGCCCATTATTTTGCTGTGCCACTGTCAAGCAGTGACACTGAAATAATCCCTGGGGTATATCTGCGATCTCCCATCCATTGGTCAAGATTTCTCTTGAACGAAGCCAGCGAGGTGCTCTGCCTCACATGTACCGGGATTTTGTTCCACAGCATAGGGAGTCTCTGGGTGATGAATCTGTCCCTCCAGCACGTCCTATTAATAACCATGTCAAGGTTTAAGTCTCCCGCTCTTGTAGTTCTGAGGGATCTAGATTTTTTGAGGTGAAGCATGTTCATCAATTCTGGGTTGGACATGGCCTTGTATGTCAGGCACAGGTCACCTCTGAGCAGATGGTGGCGACTGAATAGAGCTGAAGTTCCTTCAGTCGGGCAGCATAGGACATATTTTTGAGACCCTTTATCCTTTTGGTGAGGAACATTTGGGGCCTTTCCAGTTGCTGCAGGTGTCGTGTCAGATACATTCCGAATGGGGCATTGTACTCAATCATTGGTCTGATGAGTGATGAGTACAGGGGGACGATGACTTCCCTTGATCTAGATGTGAATCCCTTCATGATCAGGTGGGCAATGTAGAAGGTCTTCCTAACTACTTTGGCAACGTGAGTGTCAAATGAAAGGTTACTGTCAACCTGGGTACCCAGATCCCTGATAACCTCTTCTGTGCTTAGTGGGTTGCCGCCTATATGGTAGCTAGGAGTAACCTTGTTTTTCCCGAAGGGTATGACTATGCATTTTTTGGCGTTTAATTTTAGGCCATGGCTCTGGCACCAGTTATCCGTTTCTATAAGACCCTTCTGAAGGATATCTGTGTCAGATGTGTTCTCAACTATGGCGCCCAGTTTGCAGTCATCTGCAAATTTTGTCAGCCATAATCCTCCTGTGTTTGCTTGTACTTCTGAAAAGTAGATGCTGAACAGGAGAGGGCCCAGGACTGAGCCCTGTGGGACACCACTTGTGACAGGCTTTGAGTCTGACATGGCGCCAGCAACTCTGACCCTGTGGGTTCTGTCACTTAGCCAGTTTGCAACCCATCTTGTGATGTATGGGTTTACATTTAAGCTGATGAGTTTTTCAATGATACCTGAGTGGGGTATTGTGTTGAAAGCCTTTGCCAGGTCGAGGTAGGCTGTGTGGACTGCCTTTCCCTCATCAATGGCCTTGGTGACTGTTTCGAAAAAGTCAACCAGGTTTAAAAGGCATGATCTGCCCTTGACAAAGCCAAACTGGGTCGGATCCAAAGTCTGCAAGTCTCCTATGTCTTTATTTATGAGTTCCATTATGATCCTTTCCATAGCTTTGCAGATCAAGCTTGTCAAGCTGATGGGACGGTAATTTCCCGGGTCGGTGGAAGCACCACCTTTGTGAAGTGGGACCACAGTTGCCGTACGCCACTCCTTAGGCACGTATCCTGAGGTGAGGCTAAGATTAAACAGCTGCCCTAACTGCGGGTTTAATTCCTCATTGAGTTCGTGGAGCACACATCCGAGCACACATCCGGGGACACCATCTGGTCCCATGGATGCTGTGTTTTTTGCCTTGGAGAGAGCAGTTCTCACCTGAGTGTTAGAGATGTTTGGGGGGCTATAATTCTCTGGTATAGATATCTCACCTTTTGGGGAGTTTGCACTGAACCTGTCAGCCAGTATGTTGGCAATGTCTGTAGGTTCAGTAATTTTTACATCATTTTGAACTAATTCTGAGCATATCTGGGAGTTTCCTCCCAGGTTTCTAACATAGCTAAAGAAGGCCTTATGATTGTCCTTTGAGTCCTTAGCGACTTTTCTCTCAAAATTTGCCTTGGATGATTTTATGAGATATCTTAGTTTTTTACTTATAATGATCAAGGGTGTTTTCCCTTTTAAGGATTTTGCTCTATCTTGTAGTAGCTTCCTCCTTTTGTTGTTTACTCCGCATTGTTCTATATCAATAACATTGTGTGTTACTGCACTTCCAGATGTATCAGAGAGCAAAATGTTTTTTCTTTTCATTTTTACTATCAAAAGTTTATATTTTATTTCAGAGAAGCATTAACGTACCACCACTGAATTAACCTATGGTGTTTGGTTCTTAGTGTTGGTTAATTAAGCAAAAACTCTCAATCAGGTATGTGTTTGGATGTCTGCTCATTTTTTACTGTCAAAAATGTATATTTTATTTCAAGAAAGCTTAAACTTATCACCACTGAGTTAATCTAAGGTGTCTGGCTCTTGTGTTGGTTAATTAAGCAATAACTCACATTCAGGTGTGTGCAGTGCAGGATTTACTTTGGCATAGCTTGATCATAAAGTTGAAGCTTAAGTAATCAAACAAAGCCAGACACAGGTAAACCTACATTACCCATACCCATATGCAAGTTATTGGTAGTATACAATGATATTATTTACAAAAATATTTAACCCTTTTTTAAACACTATCATTATTTAAGGAAATAAGATTATTTGTTATATCTCTTCTCACTTCTTAAAGACAAGTTAATGAAGTACTGCATTCAGTTCCATCAGGCACATGCAGACACTTGAGCATCAGCTGCTAGTTTTTTAAGGAAGTCAAAACACAGCTGATGCCAAATGGCACCTGCATCCACTTGATTAGATTATTGCAGAGTTGTGAGTTACCGTGAACATTTTATAAGATTTTTAGTCTGTAAATTCTATTTTGCTCGATGGAGTAGTACTATGGTTGTGAAAAGATGGGATTTTCTGATGACAAGACATCAACTAAGCCTCTCACTCTAATCCATCCTCTTACACTCCAAACTTATCAGTAAATAGTATGTATCTTTATATCTTTTTGACTTTGTTTTCTTTTCCATTTTTAGAAAGCTTAGCTAGTTCTGCTTATTGTCTTCTTTTTTATTATCTACTATTGTACATTTTGCATGTTCTGAATTGTTATGTCAATGTTTTTTTTTTCTGCTTGCAATTCAGTATTTATTGATTTTACTAATGAATACTTCTTCACCTGGGCTGTGATACCAAATCATAACTTTTCATCACTGTACTATCCTGATAAACAATTTAAATAAACATAAATAAAATTGATTCACTGTTGTTTCCCCACTTAGCATGGAGAATATGGTAGATGTAGCTTTTATTTTTAGTAGCTGCATTAGCAAGGTCTGTTATCTAATTTTTAGCTTTATCTCCCCCCCCCCCCCGGTAGTAATTCTTAATTTGCCATGAGCATGCTGATGGCTCCATGCAACCATTTGAATAATACTTTTTTATATAACCATTTATTAACGTTCCTTCTTCTGTGCTCTCGTTCCTAAAATGTCATTTATTTCAAAGAATGTGACACCTGCTCTTAATCATGCATTTCACTTTGTCTTTTTTCTTAACAGCAACAGAGCTATCAGCCTTAATCAACAAACTGATATGAAGAACCGACCATGCACTAAACCTCTTCATCATTTAATAGACTGTATGCTTCCCTGCTTTTACCTGGAGATATAATAGTAATAATAAAGCCCAACTCCAAAATGGCCTTCACATAGACTTCTATCCCGTTACCCTTACTTCTCTTTAGTAATCAATGCTAATTGAATGAAATGTGTTAGTCCTGTACTGTTGTCGCCTCTCCAGACTTTGTAAAGGCAAAAAAAAAAAACTCAAAGAGGTAATCATTATAAGTGTTTATCTATGTAAATGCTAATATAATCTTGCCACAGTTACACTTCCTGGCATGTAGGTTGGGCATTAAATAACATCTATTTACAGAATACCAGAAAAATCAACACATCATATTTTATTCACTTTATCCTTAACTACTAAAATATCAGTATATCTTAAGTATGCATTTTGCCCATTAAATGAATGCCACATAACCATTTCTTGGAAACCGATTCCTGTATTTAATTGGTTCAGATCAGGAGCAACAAATATAAATTTAATTTTGCTTGCACATACATCTGATTTTTTTGTGTGCTTCTTAATTCTTCCACTGTGCAATGGGGAGCATGTTTTCAGGATACTCATATTCATTCTTATAGCTGCTGGCCTGGAATTCTATGAATATGTTCAGAGTTTCTAGTCGAATCTGTTTTCTGGCATGATTCCCTAATTCAGTCTTTTCAATTCCTTTTTTGTAATGCTAGCATAATAAAAGGCATTAGTAACTCCTCAATACTTTATTTTAATTCTTTCAGTTGTTTACATCTTCTGCATTTGAATTGTTGCTCATGCAAGTTATCAAATCATACAGTAAGTCAAGTTTTAAACATCAGTAAACAAGGAACAATATTGACTGGTGCACCATCATCATTTCGATTATGCAGTATTGTTTCCAAATAGTACTCATCTCAATTAAAATGTCCCTCTTCAGCAAGGGTACAGTCAATACTTTTAATCTCATCACCCATTAATGTCACTCATAGTTAGTAGTGAGCAACAAATACTTACATACTTCTCAATACAACCAAAGAATCAAACTGAAAACACATTAACAAAAAACAAAACAAAACAAAAAAAAAAAATATATATATATATATATATATATATGGTTCCCATTCAGAAGCCTGAAACATCATAAGCCTGAAAATCAAAATCCTGAAACCAAAAGCCTGAAAATTCAGAATCCTGAAAACTCAAAATCCTGAAAGCCCAAAATCCTGAAAGACCAAAATCCTGAAACTCAAAATCCTGAAAACACAAAATAGACATACTGATGTCATTGTGGCTTTGCTATTGTTAGCCCTGTGGTGTTAGGTCATGCGTTGGGGTCAGGTAAGTGTGCGTTGGTTTTATTTTAGGGTTAGGCGGTTTAAGTGAGTTAGGGTTAGGGGCATGGTTAGGCATGTATGCAATAGTGACAAATATTGGGGTTAGGGGCGGTTTAAGTGAGTTAGGGTTAGGGCTGGTCAGGTGAGAGTGTGATAGTGACGGACCTTAGGGTTAGGGTTAGGGTCAGGGTCAGTTGGTAGATATTAGTGTCTTTATAGTGACATATTAGCATTATTTGTGTTTTCAGGATTTTGAGTTTCAGGATTTTGGTCTTTCAGGATTTTGGGCTTTCAGGATTTTGAGTTTTCAGGATTCTGAATTTTCAGGCTTTTGGTTTCAGGATTTTGATTTTCAGGCTTATGATGTTTCAGGCTTCTGAATGGGAACCATATATATATATATATATATATATATATATATATATATATATAGAGAGAGAGAGAGAGAGAGATGCCTAAAAACCCATACAGAGTGGCAAAATAAACACTATATAAATAGTATAAATTCCTACACTATTTAAATACAAACTATATAAATAAAAATCACAACATCTCATACTGATACCACAAGAATAACAGATTAAACTAGAACATGTACGTTTCATGATACACTATTCCGTACTATACATTTTCTTTTTTTTTTTCAATAATTTTTATTTTCATTTTGCATTTATAAAAGACATAAAAATGTTCATATTTACAACATGATCATAAGTGAAAGTTATGTATTGTAGTCAAACAAATATAGAAACATGAAGGTTAGATAACAAACCTATTTATACTATATACATAGATGCTTTCTCAAGCAAGTTTAAACAATATAAAGGCAACACATACATTAATGTTTGCAATACCATATTTTGATGTGAGTTTGTGGGTATATTGCTAGGTTCCCTTATAACACGTTACTCTATAGTGTGCATAATGTTTTATGCTAGTATGATATTAAAGGTTTGTTCCCAAGTTGCTTGAGTTTTGTTGTTTTTGTTTCTTTTATCCATTACTATTTTGTGAGCTAATAGGTGATTAATAGCCACTTTCTTAAAACCCTCCCAAGAGATGTTCATAGAGTCTATCCATTTGAGAGCTATATATAGTTTCATTAATTATAATATGGTTATAAGTGAGTTTGCTTGTTTTACTGAGAAGTTAAATGGGCGAATATGTAATATGGTAAATTCCCATGTAAGTGTTGACGATTAATATCCCACTTTTTGTAATTGCAATTTCAGTGACTTTCAGAGTTTATAGTCACATTCGCAACTCCTAAATATATGCATTAAATCTGCTATCTGATCCTTGCAGTGTGGACAGCATGGTGATTTTGTTGCATTGAATTTGTGTAGTAATGCAGGTGTGAAATATGCATTGTTATTTATCATAAGCTGTGTGTACAACAGTTTTTTAAGGGGTATGCTTTTCAGTGTTAGGTTAATTGCATTTTGTATCTGGTGGTCGTCCAAAGATGTTTGTATTTTCCTCCAATAGTTAGAGAAAAGGAGGTCTTTCTGGAATTTGTTTTCCTCTATCATTTTGTATGAGTTTGTTATAGTTTTCTTTGTCATGAGGATAGTCTCCCAGAACAGAGTGCATTTTTCCATGTCACTGTTGGGTATGGTAAGTGTTTGGAGGTAACTGGAACACATCTCTTTGATTTGTCTAAGCATTATGATATAAGACTTAGGTAGTTTCAGATTATTTCTCATTTCTTGGATAGTACAATTAAGTAATAGGTAGATATCTTGTATTTTTTTTTTCTTTTAATTGGGGAAAGGAATCTAAATCTAGTATCTTGTTATTTATTTTTAAATTAGGATTTTTATGGAGGGGTTGTACTGTTATCAGAGCTTGCCCCAGGTTTAAGGAATGAAGTAGTTTTTGTGTTATGTTTATAGAATGCTTTAGAGGGTCTATAATTTTGCGGGCTTGTAGATCATTTTGTTCAAAAAGGGAAGTACTTTGGGATTGATACCTAGTGATTTGATGTATCTGTAGTATATTATCCCCCATGGCGGTGACCAAGTTTTTGCTGGCGGGTTATACTCTGCTATTCTCAGTATTCTGTTAGTGTGGATAATAGGGTAATATGTTTTAAAATCTGGTAGGGTCAGACCCCCTTTGTTCTTAGGGAGTGTTAGTTTCTGGTACAAGATTTTGGTCTTTTCAGGATCCCATATAAATTTTGCTAGGGGGGTATGAATTTGTTTAAAGAATTTATTATGTATAGGTATTTGTGATATCATAAATATATGCGTTAGCCTAGGTAGTATGTTTATTTTAATTTTTGAGGCTTTGGCCAGAAATGGAAGCTTAAGATTGTTCCACCTTCTACAGTCTTGTATAATGCTTTGTCATTTAAGAGTTATGTTATGTTGGCAGAATTCCTTATTTTTTGAAAAAAGTGATCCCCAGGTATTTAATTTCATCTTTTGTTTTTATGGTGTCTAAAAGTGGTATCAATGAAATAAGTCTGTTTGGCCTCAAAGGGAAGATATTAGTTTTATTAAGGTTTAGTTTGTAATTAGACATATAGGAAAATTGTTCAATTGCATTTATTATTTTGGTCATATCAGAGTTTGGTGCAGTGAAATATATATTTAAATTGTCAGCGAAAGTGGAAAGATATATTTTGAGGTTATGTATTGAGGGGGGATTATGATAGGCATTTTGTTTAATATATAAAAGCAGTGGTTCTAAGTATAAGTTAAATAAAAAAAGGCGATAGTGGGCATCCTTGCCTTGTTCCATTTTTTATCGAAATTCTATTTGACCATGTTTTATTTATGTAAAGAGATGTATAGGGATTACTATAGAGAACTTGAATAATCTGTACAAAGTTGTAAGGTATGTCAAAATAAGGTAATGTTTGAAGTAAGAATTCTAGGTTGACTCTATCAAATGCCTTGTGGGCATCTACTACCATTGCGTAAATGTTAATGTTCTTCTGATTTGCAAAATATATCAATGCATCCAGTATTAGTGTGTTATCACTGGTCTGTCTATATGGTGTGAACCCAAATTGTTCTGGAGAAATTATTTTATCTATTAGTTTTTAATCTGTTTGCAAGTATCAGAGTTAGGATCTTTGTATCTATATTTAAAAGGGAGATGGGTCTATAACTATCTGGGTTTTTGGGATCTGCATGTTCTTTTAATATGAAAATAGTTTTGGAGGCATTAAAGTGAATATCATTTATGTTATTATTTATTATATAGTTCAGCACATGGTATAGTACTTTAGCAATAAGGGGAGTGAAAGATTTGTAAAACTCTGAAGTAAGTCCATCTGGTCCGGGGGCCTGGTGTGATTTCAAATGTTTAATTGTTGTGATTATCTCATTAATAGATATAAGTTAATTTTTTTTGTTGTTCTATGTTTAGTTTAGGAAATTTTAATTTTTGAAGAAAAAGAGTCCTTTCTTCCCTAGAGGCTTGTAATGTCTGTTCGCCATATATTTGAGAATATATTTGCTCAAATACTTTGATGATGTCTTCATTTCTTATATTTTTTGTCCCTGTAATTTATTTCTACTATATCTGAGGTGGTTTTGTGTTGTGAAATAATTCTGGTCAAAGCTCTGGACAGAATTTGTGCTTCTTCTGCATAATTGGCTAACATTCTTGCCTCATAAAAAGATAGATTTCTGTTCTCTAACATATACAGGTATCTTTGTGTTTTTAGGAGATTAATTTCCATTTGATTATTAAGGTTATTTAGTAATTCCTTTTCAAGATGTTCTATCTTCTCCTTCAAGGTATGTTCCTCTTTTAGTTGGGTTTTTATAATATGCTGCTTTTTTGATGAGTAGTCCTCTGATTTGTGCTTTGGCCGCCACCCATTCTATGTCCATTGGGACTTGTGAGGTGCGGACATCTACAAGGGATGTTTTTAATATGTTTTCAATTTTGTTTATTATATTGATTTTGGTAAACAGATTAGGATTTAATGGCCAGTTGTGACCTCTATCTGCTATGTACCATCTTTTGTCCCAGTTGATATTCAGTGTAACTTTGGAATGGTCCGACAAAAATCTGGTGTGTATGACTATTGATGGATCTATGTTAATAAGTATGTCTGAGATTAAAAAGCATTCTGTTCTTAACCACATTTTGTGGCATTGGGAATAGAATGTGAACTTCCCGGTTGTATTGTCATTATTCCAATACTTAAAGGGGTCATACAGTTTAAAATCTTGTTTAAATGCATTTAGAGCTATTGTAGCTTGTTTATTATAATATTTGGTCTGGTTAGGTTTGTCCTTTTCTTGGTTTTGATATGTGTTCCAGTCTCCTCCAATTATTATATAGTGATCTTTAATTTGGTTTAAGATTGGGTAAAGTGACAGTATAAAGTGATGTTGGTTGTTACCGGGTGAGTATATATTAAGTACCATTATGGGATTTGGTAATACTGGGTTGGTGAAAGTTACATAATACCACCTTCCCCTCTTTATCACTCTTAGTTTCAAGTATTTTATCTTGAAATTGATTTTTGATTATTATTGCTACACCAGCACTGTTAGTCTTACCCTCTGATGATTTGTCTTATCCACTTTTTTTACCAATATCTGACCATTGCTCTGTAGTTAAATGTGCTTCTTGTATCAATATAAGATTGGCTTTGGATTTCAAGGTAAGGTGCAGAAACAATTTTCTTTTTTCTTTATTTTGGAGTCCTTTATAGAATTATACAGGTTCATAGATTAGTACTAGGCTAACTGCCCTTGTGAGCTATTTTAATCCTAGCCTATTATCCCTTGTGAGACTTGAACCTTTCACCTTGTGGTTGTAAGGGAAACACCTTAACCATTAGGCCACCCTCCCAACCCTGTTCCATATCTCAATTTCCCAAATTTATGTGTTAAAAATGTTTGTTTTGCCTGATGTATGTGTTAACTTGTATTTATGATTTTTGTATGTGTTGCTGTAGAGTTATTTTGGAAAGCATCAAACTATTTCTGTCCCCTCCCTGTGCCTAACCATCATATCCCTGAACCAGGAATAACCAGGGGAATATAATGGGAATTTGTTTTATACTATAAATTTCCCTCTGTTTTTAAGTTGTGTATTCTCTTTGGGTGTAGGTATAAAACATGGTATTTCCCTTACATTACTATATACTATATACAATATGGACAAAGCTTACCACACTAGTTCCCTAAAAAAGCGCTGCTGCATCATATCCCTAGTCTCTTGCTTTAACCTATATACAATTATAGTAATGTGCAAAGATAGCTTTTTAGTTTATGTCGTAATCCTTCTGACAAAACATTTTGTAAACGGCATCTTAGTATTCAAATCCTTGGTTAGATAAAACAAGATACACAGCAATATACCATGCCTTTTAAACCTTCCGATAAAATATTTTGTAAACTGCGTGTTAGTATTCAAATCCTCGGTTAGATAAAACAAGATACACAACAATATACCATGCCTTTTAAACCAGGGTTGTCCTGGTCACATATTTTTTCTTCGTATATTTCTCTTTCCCTCCTTCTATCTGTTATACTAAATAACTTCCCTATTTTAGTTGTTATACAGATTATTGTAACAGCCTGATATGCACACACATTATGTTATTGGCACCTATAGATAGAAGTAAGAATGTGAGGGAAAGAGAGAAAAAAATATTTTCAAGCTTATATATTTTGTTATAGTATACATACTTAGGTTATAACCATTCTTTCTGCAGTTAAACAAAAAGAAAAAAAGTCTATATTAGTATGATCAGAATTATTTCTTTTCTAAAGTGTTTTTATTGTCATTTTTTCAGTTATTTTAATCAGACAGCAGTATTTCTGTCACACAGCCGTTAAGTAAGCAGATTCAGACTAGGGTTGCCACCTTTTCAAATGGCCAAAGTGGGACATTTTCGGTACAAACATCAGATTTTACAGGCCGACACATACCCATGGTCAGTACAAAGGATAGAACTTAACTTTTTTTGCCTAAATAAAAGCTTATTCTTGTAGCATTTTAGTTGCTTATTTTGTTTCTTATATCATTTAGATATTTTAGATACAGAATAACTGTTTTATGCAACTATTACATAAAATATAGGAAATAATTTTGTCCTAAAATCTCAGGACGGACTGTCCCTCACAAAGTGGGACAGGTGGTAACTCTAATTCAGACAGTCTCTCATCCAGTAGTTAAGGCTGGATTCTGCATACTTAGTCTTAATAAGATAGTCAAAGCCTCAGTGATTGTTTTAATGAAACAGAACCTTAGACATCAGATTCTTGTTACGCAGGTTTCTGGTCATCTTCTCAGTCAGGTTTTATCTTTTTAGTTGATTTTAATCATAGTTTCATAGTTTCATAGTTTAGTACTAGGCTATCTGCCCTGGGGCATTTGTAAGCCTATCCCTAGTGATGTGGCTTTTGCCACCCCATGAAGTGGTACTAAAGTGTACAGAATAAATTTAGAATACTGTGCCTTTGTCTAGTAGTGACACATTGAAGACCCCCTTACTTTATTAAAATTAGTTTACTGTGCCTCTGTCTAGTAGTGACAGAGGGATGACCCCAGGGTAAACCTACGATCTCCCATCCACTTGTCAAGATTTCTCTTGAAGAGAGTCAGTGAGGGTCTCTGCCTAACATGAACTGGGATTCTGTTCCAGAGTGTGGGAAGCCTCTGAGTTATGAATCTGTCCCTCCAGCATGTTCTATTCAAATTTGTGCTGAGGTTTAAATCTTTAGCTCTCATGGTTCTAATGGATTTGGATTTTTTGAGGTGGAGCATGTCCATCAATTCCTGGTTGGACATGGCCTTGTACGTCAGGCACAGATCACCTCTGAGCAGGCGGTATGCTACTGAATAGAGCTGGAGATTCTTTAGCCTGGCAGCATATGACATATGTTGGAGACCTTTGATCCTCTTGGTGAGGTACTTCTGGGGTCTCTCCAGCTGTTGTAAATGCCGGGTGAGGTACATACCAAATGGGGCATTGTACTCAATCATGGGCCTGATAAGGGAGGAGTATAGGGGTACAATGACCTCCTTTGATCTGGATGTAAACCCCTTCATGATAAGGTGGGCAAGGTAGAAAGTCTTTCTAACCACTTTGGCAACGTGGGTGTCAAATGAGAGGTCACTATCGACTTGGGTCCCCAGGTCTCTGATTACTTTTTCCGTACTCAGTGGGTTACTGTCTATGTGATAATTTGTGAGTACTTTGTTTTTCCCAAAGGGGATGACTATACATTTCTTGGCATTCAGTTTAAGGCCATGATTCCGGCACCAGTTGTCCATTTTGGTGAGGCCTTTCTGTAGGATGTATGTGTCAGCTGGTGTATCGACTATGGCGCCTAGTTTGCAGTCATCTGTGAACTTTGTCAGCCGCAACCCTCTCATGTTTGCTTTCACATCTGAGAAGTAAATGCCGAACAAGAGGGGTCCCAGGACAGAGCCCTGTGGGACACCACTTGTGACTGGCTTTGAGTCTGACATGGCTTCCGCAATTTTGACTTTATGGGTTCTGTTCTTTAGCCAGTTTGCAACCCATCTTGTGACATATGGATTTACATTTAAGCTGTTTAGCTTGTTTATGATACCTGAGTTGGGTATTGTGTCGAAGGCTTTAGCCAAGTCCAGGTAGGCTGTATGGACTGCTTTGCCCTCATCAGTGGCTCTAGTGACTGTTTTGAAAAAGTCAACCAGGTTCAAAAGGCAGGATCTGCCCTTTACAAAGCCGAACTGGGTGGGATCAAGTGTCTGTAGGTCCCCAATGTCATTGTTTATGAGTTCCATAATGATTCGTTCCATAGCTTTGCAGACCAGGCTGGTTAAGCTTATGGGGCGGTAGTTCCCAGGGTCTGTAGCGGAGCCTCCTTTGTGGAGTGGGACCACTGTTGCTGTACGCCAGTGTTCAGGTACATATCCTGCAGTAAGGCTAAGGTTAAATAGCATTTTTATATGCGGGTTTAGCTCCTCTTGGAGTTCACGTATCACGTAGCCAGGGATACCATCAGGTCCCATTGATGCTGTGTTTTTTGCTTTGCTGAGGGCGGCTCTCACCTGGACATCTGAGATGACAGGGAGGTTACATTCAGCTGGGATAAGTATTTCTTCTTTTGGGGGTGAGGGAGGGGAGAAATTTGCACTGAACCTGTCTGCCAGAATGTTGGTAATATCTGTGGGTTCGGTAAAACTCTTGTCATTGTGTACAAACTCTGAGCACATCTGAGGGTTTCCGCCTAGGTTTCTAACATAACTGTTTTTTTTTTTACATTTCTAAGACAATATTCATTTCCTAGCCTTGCGGTGTCTTCATTTCAGGCCATTTTGGATTTGCAATGGAGCATTTTGAGCTCGAATGGGGAATGAATTTACATACCAGAGTGCCAGGAAGTGGTGCTCATTCATAAGTTCTTACCCTGTTTTCGTTTGCATTTCCTGTATTCCTCATGGCTCCCATCATTGTTTTAAGGGCCTAGGAAGCAAGGGGAGGCTCTCAAAGTTGGTATCCCATCCAAAATGCTTGCAATTCGGCTGATTTTTAACTTAATAATAGTTTTCAGTTTCTGGATGTTTTATTTCATTTCTGAAGGTGGACTCTGCTTAAAAATGGCTAGACATTTTTGCTTTGCTTTTTTGGGGTCAGCAACCATGTATTTCAACTCTTTTAAAGTGAAAGTGAGAAGGTTTGGGGATTTCATCTGGAATTTAATTTTGTTTTCTATTCGAAACTTACAGTATGGAGACAGAAGTTGTCTTGCTTGCCTTATCTGGATGGGCATGTCTTAGGCCGAAGACATTTTATTACAATTCCAGGTGAATGTCCCTTTCCTTTTAGCTGCAAAAAGTATTTTATTTACATCCTGGTAGTTGAAGATTTTAATATAGACAGGTCTCGGTCTCAGAGGAGATTGCATTTCTCTCAGGGCTCTATGAGCTCTCTCTATTATCACATGTTGTGTTTCTTCAGGATCATCTAGCAGGGATTTAAAGATGTTTTTAATAGCTGGCATTAAGTTATTATGAGTCACACTTTCAGGTATTCCCCTTATGATAATATTGTTTCTCCGAGCTCTTGCTTTAAGGTCTATTATTTTTGCTTGTATGTTTTTCAGCTCTTTGTCATGGGAATCAGTTCTCTGCACTATAGAGTCCATTTTTATTTCATTTTCAAGTATTTTTGCTTCTGATTTTTCAACTCTGGTTAATAGTTGATTAAGTGAATCTCTGAATGTTTGAAACTGTAAGGTTAGATCCTGTATTGCTTGCTGCATAGGTAGTAAGGCTGTTTTAATGTCTTCCAGGCTAGCTGCCTGGTCTGTCCTGGTTTTACCTGTAGATTTAATATTATCTGGCTGTTTATTTGTCCTTTGTCTCTTTGGAGTTGTGTCCTTATCTGGTGAGGTTAGGACCGAGAATTTGGTCTTAGTTGTTAGTCTCCATATTATTTTCTTCTTTCGACATCTTGCAACTAGGAGACTTTTCAGATTTTATATGTAACAGCAGGGCCTCAGTATCATACGGATCCAGTTGTCTGACAATATTTTGGTTAATCCTGTCATTTTTAAAAGGAATCTGTTGCTTTTTTCCCTTCCTTTGATTGCTGTTTGTTGTCAGAAATATATATTTAGTCTTATTTCTGTGTTTTTTGTGTTCTGCATTGTCTTCTGGGTTTATTTAATCCAGGGTATTTCAGAGAGCTAGGTATTAGCAGTGCTCACAGAACAGCAGCCATCTTGAACTGCCATATTATACATTTTCAATGTTATGAAATTTGATGTTACAGGTTTTAGAGGTTTTGTGTTTTAGATGTTACAGTCAATGTTTTGAACTTAGATGTTATGAGTTTTAAATGTTTTAGTGTAACTATATATATATATATATATATATATATATATATATATATATATATATATATATATATATATATATGGTTCTAGGACGGAAGATCGACAAGGAAAAGACCGACACCGACTTCACCGACGCAAAAACACCGACACAGAAATAACCGACACTACAAACCATGGACATTTCACAGGTAAGGGGTTAAAATTCGCTAATCAAGCCTACCATGTTCAGGTAAGGTGGCAGTGTTATGCATGTGTGAAATTTAAACCCCTTACCTGAACATGGTAGGCTTGATTAGTGAATTTTAACCCCTTACCTGTGAAATGTCCGTGGTTTGTAGTGTCGGTTATTTCTGTGTCGGTGTTTTCGCGTCGGTGAAGTCGGTGTCGGTCTTTTCCCTGTCGATCTTCCGTCCTAGAACCATATATATATATATATATATATATATATATATATATATATATATATATAGGTCTACCTGATGACACCGACATGCCAAAACACCAGCAATGAAATAACCGACACGAAAAAAACGAGAAAAAAAAAAGTTCATAAACATGAAACTTCACATGCCCGACAAACCAAAATCCAACAATCAACAAAACAAATACATTTCCCAAAAAACACACACACAACACAAGCACACCAAAAACATTACAAACCTACACTAAACTTTACATACACAACTATCTATGCACTTACCTTAACCCAATCCCTAACCCTAAGGTCCATCACTATCGCACACTTACCTTACCTGCACCCTAACCCTAACTCACTTAATCCACCCTAACCCTCAAGTCAATTACTGTCGCACACTTACCTTACCAGCACCCTAACCCTAACTCACTTAACCCACCCCTAAACCTAAACTCCGTCACTATCGCACACTTACCTGACCCGCACCCTACCCTAATGTCCGTCACTATCACACACTTACCTTACCCACACCCTGACCCTAACGTCCGTTCTTATCGCACACTTACCTTAACATGTCAGTGTTCTCAGCATCGGGATTCTCAACTGTCGGTCTTCTCCATTGTCAGTCTTCCGGTGTTGGTGTTCTCTTTGTCAGCGATCTGCGATTTCGGCATTTTCAGGTAGACCCATATATATATATATATATATATATATATATATATATATATATATATATATATATATATATATATATTTATTCTACAAAATGGAATTGCCTCTGCAGCAGCCACCTGAAATTTTTCTTCAAGAGTTGCCAGGTTCACTCTAAGTTAAGAGATCGACCCTAACAATTAAGCAGC
Organism: Protopterus annectens; assembly: GCF_019279795.1. Classification (NCBI taxonomy): domain Eukaryota; kingdom Metazoa; phylum Chordata; order Ceratodontiformes; family Protopteridae; genus Protopterus; species Protopterus annectens. Next base: position 163,768,113 of record NC_056744.1, on the reverse strand, counting down.
CTATCATTATCATCATGAAAAATAAATAAATTAATAAGGGCAGAAGTAATATTTTGAAACTATGCATTTAAGGATGATGAGAAGTCTACACAATCTGAAAATACTTTTATATAAGACAAAAGTGTTAACTGATTGATTTTTTTCTATTAAGGTTGTCTTCAATTTCTAATACATTTTTATGGTTTAATATTTTTAAACTCTAGACATCTACAGTGTTTGAATTTAACTGCAAACAAACTGCTAAATTACCCTAAATATATTGAGTTACATTACTTTGGATACTGTTGTATGATGCCTTTGTATTTGTTTTATGGCAATCATCTAAATGGAAACTTATAGCATTCTTATTGTGTTGTAATTCTACTTTCTCTACTGTCTATATAAAAAATACATATTAAGTCTGAACTGCGGATGTTATCAGACTTCCATTTCCTTGTTAATGCCTACTTAGATACTGTCATTATCAAATTGACTAGCATCTGCTCATTTTTCATTGATGCTATTATTTTTTCATATCATAGAAATAACAGAAATTTAGTTAGAATCACTGACCTACCTAAACTTTGTAAAAAAGAAACGAGCTGGCTTCAGGAACACAAACCACAATTTATTGCTGTTTACTGTGAGTGTTTTCGTAAGCGTAGATACTCCAACTTCTTCAGACAAACTCTAGGGCAAAAAGACATGCTTTATATATTATAAACAATTAGCCAATCAAGCAATCATACAAATTAGGTAGGCTCCAAGCCCAATCAACGTTAAAATTTCAAACAAGTCATAAAATCTTGGTGTCATAAGCAAATTACATTCAACAAGAAAAAAACTTTACAACTAATGCCTGCAGCTCCAGTCTATATATGCTAAAGCTTTCATCAAGATTAATCTCTTTTATATATATATATATATATATATATATATATATATATATATATATACATACATATATATATATATATATATATATATATATATATGTGTGTGTGTGTGTGTGTGTGTGTGTGTGTGTGTATGTATATGTATATATGTTTCAGCATCCCAGAGGTCCCTGTTTTGCAGTCTCTGTATGCTGGACCTGGCAAAGGAAACATCTTCTGCAACTTCACTGGTGTTATGCAAAAACTTCAAAGAAGACATTCGAAACCTCCTAAGTATATTGGCATATCATGGCATCTGGTATAAATAGCTGCTGTATTTAGCGTTAATTTCCTCTTGCAATTATTTAGCACAGCTTTTATTTCATTGCGCTCACTACTTCATCTTTCATACTTCTTAGTACCTTGAACATCCTACATTTTAGCATCTTGGTCTCTAACTGATGAATGTGTACCTCCAACTGTAATACCACAAGAGGTGAGTCACTATTCAAAAAGTCATCTAAAGTGTTGCTTTGTAAGTTAAGTGCCATGATGGATTTTCTACAGCATTTTACCAAAACTATGTTGTTAGTTTCTTAAAGGATGTTCAACTACTTTTTATTAATGATGTGTCACATGATTCTACAGTGTCTCTTACTGATGCCACTTGAGGGATAGATTGGGGGGGGTGACCAAAGGCTGCGCATGTGCTGTGGTGCATCCAGTAAAGTCTGTGGAAGCACCCATGATCTCTACTTATCTTGATATCCCTGATGATAAATTTCAATGAACTTTTCAGTGGTGCCATGTTGGGGGAATTAGTATTTTATGACAGATTTGATTTAAAACATTGTACTGTGGAGCAGGCATGAATTGGAGGAATATGCTGGACACGACTGGAGTTATGCTTTGGTGCATAAGGTAAATATAAAACTGTGATGGAACACGTTAAATATATCTACAGTTCAAGTGGTGCTCCAGTCTCTTGCAAATAGTCTTTTATTTGTTTTTAATTCACCCCATCTAATCTATGATTTGTAGCATTTCAAAGCAATTCTCAAACACCACCATAATCAAAACTGATTAACCCTGATTCTTGAATGGTTATTACACTATAATTTTGGGTTTCCCTTTGCTCAATCATATAGCCAATGCTCAGTGATGTCCAAGCAAGTCATGTAAAGTATCCTTAAGAATCTTCATTAAAAACTCATTTAATGTGTCTAGTAGACCTCCTGTCTCCCCATAAGTGCATCTATTTCACTTGTCCCAAAAAAATCATCCTCATTCAGCTGTTTTTCCAAACTCACCCATCTTTTCCTTTTTAGTTTTAGTACCTCTTTGCATTCATTCCAAAAACTACTGGCATTAATCTGAATGCCCCGCAACTCTTCCATTTTTATCCTTTCCAGTCCTTTTGATATGGCTTATCCATTGCCAGTATTTCTAATTGTATTCTGTAGCACGTTTACCCTTGTCTACAAAACTCTGTCTTTAAACAGTGGGAACCTCCAGTGTCCTACTCTAGTGGATTAACATAATTGTAATTGTAGCTAACACTCTAAAAGCACATAATCTGATATCACTATTGGGTGTGTACAAACTTTCAAAGTCAAATATGCTTTATGTATATGCTGAAGAACATGACTTACATCACATAAAATGCTGTACATTCACCTCTATCCTGCCATAGACTATTGAGATAATCCAAGCTTGATATTTCAAATACATCATTATTCCATTTTTATTGATTGATTGATTGATTGATTGATTGATTGATTGATTGATTCATTCATTCATTCAGTTTGGTAACCAGGGTACAACACTTTTTCAAATGAACTTTCAGTCTCAGTCTGGACAAATATAAATGATAGCAGACAAGCACATTAACAAAAAGTATCATTATGAATACAAACAAAATGTGTGAAGATACGAATCAATGAGTCAGTAACTGTAATAATAATAATAAATCATACAGTACAGCGGGCATTAGAAAGGGATACTTAGAGTAAGTGGGGAAGAAGAAGAAGACGTGGAAAGTTAAATAGTGACGGGATAGAGCAGAAAGTTTAAGAGACAGCAAAAGTAAGGTCGCACAGAAATTACCTATATGCAGTGTATAACAACGTGGAAGAGATGTCACATATCATTGCAAGGAAATAATGTGAGAAACACAAATATGCCTGACGGGTGCATGTATTTAATCCATTACTATTCTCAATACAGTGTTGAGACAGCTTCAATATATATTATTATTTCATTTATTTCTGTTACTTATTTATCTATTTAATTTATTTGTATATTACATTACTTCTCTGTTTTTCTTAACAGGGATGATCAACTCACCTACACTCACATTTAACTGGTAACACTTGAATTCTTTTTTGTGAGTCTGAACTGAAATATCATTTTCTGTGAAATAGTCTTTTCTCCTCTAATCAACAATTCTGATCAGCTTACATAACAGGGAAATAATCTGACATTTCAGGGCAAACGTTTCAAATATCAGCAGTGTAAGATAAGGCTGCTAGGTTGCTGTCAGAAATCCTGGTCAAGAGTCCCTATGTATCCCTTCAGTTTTAATGGGGCTTACCTGCATGCCAGTCCAAGATGCTAGCTTGTCTTTCATGAAGGTGACAATCTATTTCTTATTTTCCTTGTAACCTAATTCAATGAATATATCTCTCCTGACTCCACCTTCTTGACCAGTTTGTTTTTCATACATCATTTCAAGTCTGACCTCCATATTATTTCAAAAATATGTTTTCCTATTGTAGCATCAAAACAACTTCAGAATGGTCATTTAATATTGAATCAGTATTTGTAGCTAAGGGTTTTACCAAGAAAGCTATCTAGTTTAATACTGAGACTTTTAATTTTACTATCCTTTCCAATGACGCTTTTGTAAATTCAGTTGACTCTCCTGCACTCTGACCTTCATCAAGAAACAATTCCTTGTTTATATGGTTAACCAGGGCTTTTGGAGTTTCAGTCTCTTCCAGTTCTGAAGTTCTGTGATATAAATGCTACCTTTTTGCCTTTTTAAAGAAATTGTTGGGAATAACTTTAGTGGCCTGCTTGACCTCACTGCACTATAAGGACAACTCGCTTTTATTATGTTTTGCATCCCAGTGAAGCATTTAAGAAAACTATGATGACAGCTGAACATGATCCATTCTATGATCACTAGCTTTATCAGAAGCAGTGAATATATACCGTCGTTAACCTTTTGCTGCCCATAATGCTGCACTCTTTTTACTCACATTCTCTTAATATACCACTTCTTGATTGGTTCCTTATTGCAGGTTTGGGACTGGACAATGCAAATACAGTTCCAGCATTCAGAGTGGCACACCTGAGCAACATTCACAGATGTAAAGTGGATCAAAATGCAGCATGCTATCTACGAGAGTGCTGCATGAATGCTGAATGGCCAGAAACTATACACCTAAAGATCTATTAATCAGTAAGTTAGTGTGCAGTGAGAAATACACACAGAAGCATACACTGAAACAGTAGTGATTACCAGTAGTAAATTAAATCTTTTGTGATTAATTTAAATAAGTTTTCTGTGATCTTCCAATAAGTATACTTAAAATAAATTTAAAGATAATCTACCAGTGGCACTGTTAGCACAGAATGTCTTCCGAAAGGTATAATTGGTTTAATTGTGTTTTGGGTGTTTCTGACATAAATGGTGGTCAAATACAAAAAGTTACAAGTCGTCAAATATATGCACTGAAATGACTTAGTCATATTCTACTTTACCCGCTATGTCCATCTTAAAAAATAAACTGCACATTCTTTGAAAGGTTGCATTAGCCTTTTACCTTCAATATTTTCAGATCATCCTAGCTGAATTTTTTACTGCCTCCGACAGCTGGAGGTTCCTCCTTATCCAGGATCTCAATATCTATTGCAATGCTCCAAGTTCAGTCTTTAAGAAAATGATCATTCTTAAAGTGATCCAAAGTAAGCCTTTCTCAAAGCTGCCAAGATTGTGAACCCCACAGGTTAGTAGCTTGATAAAAAAAAAATAATGAAGGGACAGTGATTTAAAATTCATCCTGGGAATCAGTAGTAGTCCCTGGGCAACCAAGCTGAAGTCTAGAAATGGCTGGTAGGGGCTGTGACTTTTACAATGTTCATATGGATGTTCACAGATTACACGTGTATTGTGGATGCATTACAATGCTGAATGAGATCTTAGTGACTGCCATTTGCAAGAATGACTGTGTGACATTGCAATATCCAGTGTCCTTAGCTGTCTCTAAAAGGGTACACTAGCATGTTGCATACACATATATATATATATATATATATATATATATATATATATATATATATATATATATATATATATATATATATATATATACCTATATATGAGACAGTCATGCATCAATATATATTCAAGCAGGATTCTTAGCATTATAGCTATGCTAGCATGTCATGGATCACCTATATATCAGCAAAGGCTTAAAGTTTAAATATGTTTTCAACTTTTTTTTTTCTTTTGAACTGGACATATATATCTGGCTACCTGACAAATCTGTCTGAATGTGATACTGTACTCAGTCAGTCTTACATCAGTCATCTGAGACTTCTTTCTGCAACAGTTCAGTTTGCTTCTCCTCTGATGGAGCACTTCTTTTTGTGTGAATCCTCTTTGCAGCTCTATATTTTTGTATGTGCAAATCCATCTTTGTGCTGTTTACAACTACAGTAAGAAGTCTCTCTTAGAGGAATTTGTCTTGAATAGATGCATTCTATTCTTTCCAGCCAATGCTCTCTTTTCTACACACACAGCATGGACTTTGCTGCTTTATTAATGACTGGTTCAGACTGCATTACACCCAGTTCCCCCCCATGTTTATTATTTAATGTTTACCTGGGCTGCTCCAAGTGTGTGTGTGTGTGTGTGTGTGTGTGTGTGTGTGTGTGTGTGTGTGTGTGTGTGTGTGTGTGTATGTAGTTGTAGTATTTATATGCATATTTCATTGCTGATTCTTTTTCACATCAGAAATACTTAAAAGAAATTTAAAAATATAAGCTAAATAGTGAGTAATATTACCTATTCTTTTAAATGTTTATCAAAGTATTTCACTAACCTAGGTTGAGTTATTTTCACTTGTATACTTTAATAGTATATTACAGTACATGGATTGGTCTTTTCACAGCTGCATATTGATGGCTAACTGTGATTAAAGCACAGCGTTGACATTATGAAGGAAATTATTTGCTTCTGCCTAGTTCATCAAAGCAATTAACAACTTTCATCTAGTGATGTAGTCAAGTGGGAACTACCATATATTGACACACTGACTAGAATTTACTCCATCAGTAAGAACTTTTACTTTTTTATTATAGCAGGGTCTATCAAATATAAGGAATATCAAGGAGGAGCCAGAACATAGCAGTAATAATTCATATGGTTGCTAGGAAATTCCAATTACCTATGCCGCTTTATTCTCATATTTAATTACCAAGAAGTCACTCAAGCTCATAACTTGTGTTTAAACTCATGGTGTTTATCATTACTTACCATGTCTATTTCAGGAAAATAACCAGGTTTTAATCAATAGGGCACACATCATTATATAGATGTCAATGCACAGCAAGCATGCAGTGTGCAGGCATCTCTCAGAGCAGGCTACAACAGATACTCATATATATGCAAACACACACATGTGCGTGCAAGTTTGAACACACAGACACACGAGCACACATGCACATGCACACACACACACACACACACACACACACACACACACACACACACACACACACACACACACACACACACACACACAGACACACGCACACCCACATAGTATGATGATGCAGTATACTTTCCATCGATGCTACTTTGCTGGACTTGCATCACACATTTTACAGTGCACCTTTTTGCCTGTGTAGTGCTGGTATCTTGGGTGCTGCAGTGGGATTATTGTTGTTCTTTTGTGCCAAGATATGGGGAATTCAGTAGTGTTCACAACAACTCAATACTAAGCAGACTTCTGTGACTCCCATTCTTTTGCAGACTGAACAAGCTGTTGTGCACCCTGTAATGATAGCACACCCATTCCTATCTGAGCTATTTCATCTACACAGAGTTTAGTGCATGACGGAGCCATGTTATGTACTGACATGTGCCTGATGATGCCAGACATTTTACTTTGTGTCCTAGTGAGATCATGATGAAAGGCATCCAACTCTGCGTTTTAACTGTGTTTGTTAGGACTGTGGCCGAGATACTTTTCATTCTGCCCCCGATAGAGTGGGAACATCTTATATCTACCCCTCTAATCCGTTACAGTGAACTGATTTTGTTGCTGCATGAATGATCAAGTACAGCTTCTAAATGTCTTTGACAACATAGCCAAATGTAACATTAGCCGGCATTTAAGACTAAAATATAGGGTTTATTCATCCGTATTATCTATATTGCAGATGAGCCTGTCAGAAATGCAAGGCAGCATACAGACATTTTCACAGTCCTGACAGGCACCTAGCTGGTCTAGTTGCATAACAGGATAGAAATCAGATTTATCAACCATCTCCTCCTAGTTGCACCCTGCATAGAATATCCTATTACCTTATATTAGAATTGCCTTAAATTACTATCTGTTGACATGCAAACTAAAAACGTATGTTATAAAGTTATGCTCATAGTCAGACATTATTTAAATCTTCCCAGCTGCAAACTATCAAGCAGTTTATACTTCCCAGAATTAATATGTCATCTAACAGCAGGAGAATGACTGACAATTATTTAATGAGCTTGAGTGAGCTAGTATCATGCATTTTATATATGTAAAAATATGACTGCATAGCAGTATAGTACTCTGTAAAACTGATAATAGTACAGCAATTATATTACCACAGAGATCCATCTATTTTCACTCCTGTTAACATTATTTTGGTTTACTGGGAAATGCCTCATTAAAAAAAAAATATCAGATAATTATAGAATGCATAAATTAATTTTTCAAAAATAATCTGAAATAGTAATCAAGCATGCATGGCAGAAGATCAAGTGAAACAAAAATAAATTACTTTATTTGTTTATTTATTTTCTTTCTTAACCAAGTTCCAAATGAGCATAACCCATTTATTTTGGTAGCCCCTCAACAAAGGTCTCAGCATAGAGCAAAAATATACAAAAGTACCTTTCAATCAATTTATAAATAAATCTCTGGTACTTGGGATACAGCAAATGCTTATAGATATGTGGTTGAATGAATATTAACATAAATCTCTGCAATGCACAGTCTGCAACTTAAACAGCTATAAACTCATATTGCATTGCTTACAGAGAAGTTTCTAAGTTAAGCACTATAAAATGAGTATGACAGAATCAATAAAAGCAATAAGCAGAAGGAGATCACAGCAAAACAAAGAAGTGAGGGTGTTAGGAATGGAAGGAATGGGTAGGTTCAAATTCAGGGAGAGGGGTCAGATAAACATGAGTTGTGGGAGGAGATGAAAAACCAAGAAATAAAAGAGGGAAAGACAGGGCAAGAAAACAGTATAGGTAAGGTGAAGATACAGGAAGACTGGGAGGGCAGTTATACAAAAAAGTCTAAAGAAAAGCCAAATAAACGTGGAGCAGAACAAAGTAGATGCCATGTAATCCTGTAGGGCAGTTCCATTTCAGAACATAGTGAGGTTTAAAGACAGATTTGAAAACTGTTGTATTAGGAGTTTGTATTAGGTTCAGGGGTACTTGCTCCACAGATGTACTACTATCTCAGAAATTACACTTACTGTATTCAAGGTTACAGTATGACGACCTTGAGAAAAAGAACAAACTATATTGATCTATGATTTCCTTATAGCAGAGTAATTTGATAGGAGTGTAGGCAAGAACATTATTGTGGTTAATCAACCACCCTTAATATTTATTGAGTTTTGCATACTGCAAACATTATCTGAAGGCCCTAGTTTTGATTCTTTTCTGTGATAATATCCAGGACCATAGGTGCACTCGGCCAGACCAATGGTCAGTCCCATCAGATAATGTTATATTAAGAGTGTATCACTAACATATTTATCTGAACAGAAAAAAAAATGTTTTCTGAACATTTAAACATACACCAAAGAACTTGGGCATTGCTAAAGATCATCACGTCTTTTATTTTAGGAAACATAAGTGGCCCTAGGTCAACTGGTGCCCTAGGAAAAAGGGCTCCATGGCGGCCCCCCACCACATCACTCGGTGCCCCAATCCTGGTCTACCTGCACCAAATAAATACTGGAAAAGTGCCCATGCTAGAGCGGTGCCCTAGGCGGCCGCCTAGTTGGCCTATGCCTAAGGCCGGCTATAAGGAAACCTGTCATAACAGAGTTAGCAGATTAAAACCAAAGAAAAAAAACTTATAAAAACCAAAAAGCCAAAAAACCACACCAGACCAGCTGAATATATAGTAAGCGCTTTTGTTTACTTCATAAGCAAACTTCATCAGACAAAACAGTAATCACACTACATCCTTTAAATATCCCTCCAAAAAATCACATACATTAGTAAATTAATTAATTAAATAATGAATTAACTCTTAAACAGATACAAATCCCAAACATCTTCATTATCCCTAAAAATCTCATATCAAGCAAACATTTTTAATCACGTTAAAAGATGAATACAAGTCAAGTATCACAAAAATAAATTCATCTAAAACATGATTTTAATCTTAAAATACATTTAATAGACAAGTTATCATTTAGCCCTGGGAAAAATGCGCATTAAATCTCATTTGCCAGATTAGCTCACTCTCATCCAATTTTAAGGCCACAGGACCCCCCCCCCCATCTGTACCCACTACCTGATCAATCACACAAAATAAAAAAGCATGCGATGGATACAGATTAATATGCCTGGCTAGGGCATTATTCAAATTTAATTTCTTAATATTATATATATATATATATGTTCATAAATGCGCTATTTAAGGCATCTTTCTGTCCTTCCTATATAAAATGCAGGAGAAAATTGGCACGTAGCCAAATAAACCACATTTTTAGAAAGACAGTTATAACTGCCCTTCAGGAAATAAGTCCTCCCATACATATTAATTGAATTTGTGACATTCACAAATTTACAAAAATGACAAAAAAACACATTTAGACATCCTACCATTGGTAATAACTGCCTTTGTGTTCCTTTCTAGAATATTTTTCAAATTATTACCCTTTCTAAACACAATTTCAGGTTTTTCCTTTATCCTTTCATTAATCAAAGTGTCCTCCCTAAGAAAGCACCAATTCTTATTAATAATATATCTTAAGTTGTCCGCATCAAGTGAAAAAGTAGTACTAATGCCACTTTGTGAGATTTCATCCTTCACATCAGATTCGATATTAGACTGACTCACTTCAAAAATACCCGTGGTCGTATCAGCACCGAGCATACCCATTTCCACAGGGGTCAGAGAATTCCCAACCAATACATCAGTACATAGAAGGGGCTTAAAAGTCCTAATCCTTCTTTTAAAACTGACTTCATCAAACATTTCATCTATTAAATGGGGGGATAACCCCTTTTAGTAAACATATTTTCAATAGATTACATTCTAAAATGAAATCAGCTTCATCTGTAACCATTCTTGATGCTCTAACCATCTGCGCCTTCACAACAGCCTTCTTTTGGTGATAGGGGTGGGCACTTGACCAATACAGGAAGGCATTAGAATGAATCTTCTATTAACTATATCCTTATATAGTTCAATGTCCAAATATGAAATGGAGTCAGTTTTAAATTCAAATGTAAACCTCAAAAAATCAGTAAAACTACTAATATGTTCAATAAAGGCTTCCACCTAATCCAAATTACCCTCCCAGATTATAAAAATATCGTCCAGGTAGCGAGTATACCAAATAACATTTCACTTAAAAAGGTTATCCTTAAATAAAAACTCCTTCTCCCAGTGCACCATAACTATATTAGCAATTGTTGCACTACAGGGAGAACCCATCGCTACCCAGTCTTCTGCAGGTAATAATCCCCATTGAACAAAAAGTAATTATTAGTTAAAACCAGTTCCAAAATGTAAACCAATAAATCAATTTCCTTCCCATCCACTCTTTTGCACATAAGGAAATCCCTAACCCAAGCAAGTCCGATCCCCTGGGGTATGACAGTGTATAATTCTCTAACGTCAATCGTTAGAAAATTATATTTATCATGAAACTTCAAATTGTTAATGGCTTTCAAGAAGGCTCAAGAATCATGGCAAATGTGCAATTCACCTTCAAGATACTTTCTTAACTTAACATCCAAGTATTTTGCGCACCCAAAAGTAAAGGACTGTCTACCGTCTACAATTGGGCGCATAGGCGGATTTTCCATGTCCTTATGTATTTTCGGCAAACCAAAAATCACTGCTGTAATTGGACTAGTAATGGAAAAATAATTTAATAAATCGATATCTATGGATGCATCAATAAATAGGTCACTAATGTACCCATTAAAAAGTTGACAAGCATGATTTATCTCGTTCCTGGAGACCTTCTCATAAGCATCACTGGCTAACAATGCACACATGCGAACATTATAATCAAATAAAGTCATAAAGATAAGGCCTCCCCCTTTATCCGGTTTTATAACCCAAATACCACTAGTCTTTAAAGAAAAAAGGGTTTCCTTCTCAACTTCAGTAATGTTGAACATGGATTTATCAAGTTTACAATTATTCAACAAACATCTAATGTCATTTTCGCAAACCCTCTCAAATAATTGTATGGTACTATTAAGCAACGGATTAAATACACTTGCAATTCTAAATTCACTAGTCAATTTACTGTCATTTCCAAACAGCATATTTAAGTTCAATTTACGTGCAAAAATTTTCAAATCAATCAATGTCCTAGCTAAATCAGCCTGAACAGAAGGAACAAAAGTAAAACCATGGGCCAACAATTCAATAAGCACATATGATGGCATAAAATCAGTGTAGTTAAAGATTTTAAAGTCACAATGTTCATTGAAAAAAATCTTAACTGGTTTTACTTTTACAGTCCTTGGACCTCAAACCTCACAAAGTAGTATCACAGTTACCTCCTCCTCTGTTTGTTCGCTTTCCTCTTCCACTGTTTCTGGGATGGCCCAGCTTTTTGCTGTAATTGGTTGTCCATGCTGGGTGTCTGAAAATCCCGCTGAAGGAAGTGATGGTTGGGACGGATATTCCGATCCTGTTTCCCCTGCCTATGTTGCAGCCACTCACTCTGTCTAACAGGTGAATTAACACTGATGTTAGGAACAGCTTCAGCATTCTGCTCATTACTACTAATGCCATCCTGTATGGAAGAGTCCAAGTTTGATGAAACCACCTGACTATTCACGCCAGGGGGGGAAGGATAGGCGACACCATTTCCATAATCACGCAAATCCCTAGCCAATTTTTTAATCTTGGTCTCTTTCAATTTATGGGGGGAGCTGTCTATGCTCAAAAAAATACAGCAATAGTCAAATTTATATCTGGGAAAATCACTATCAGCTTGGATTTCCATATCTAAGCGGATGAGTCCAGGTTTTAGAGATTCAATTTGCGCTGAGTAGTCTTTTATCTAAATCTAGTAGGGCAGGTTCTTTAAACCAATAATTCAAGGAAGGTAGTGTGCCATTACCATTCAAAGTCCCTTGTACTGCATTCGTAATATGTCCAGTGCTATGTTGATTCCCAAATGACCCGATAGTTGGAGCAGGGCCATTGCCAACAGTGGCGGCCAATAAAGTGGTCCTTCGATCCTACGATCCTGAAGGGCTGGAAGTAGAGGAAAACCCCTCCATACTGCCCATAGGTCATCCGGACATTCGTTCCGCAAGTACACCAACTTGCTGTGTAAGATTTTGAATAAGCAAAGTCAGGTTACCAATGGAATTGGCATCCGGGACAATATCCACATTTTCATTCAAAAATAAAATCTGCGAGCCAGTATGCGTGTCATAGGCCATAAAACAAACAAATTAAAACCAAAGAAAAAACAAACTTCTAAAAACCAAAAAGCCAAAAAAACACACCAAACCAGCTGAATATGTAGTAAGCGCTTTTGTTTACTTCATAAGCAAACTTCATCAGACAAAACAGTAATCACACTACATCTTTTAAATATCCCTCCTAGAGTTAGCATATTACCAGAATAACCTGTCTTGTCTATCATATTTCTTCTTAATGTTGAATATTTTAAAGTAGTGAAAAGCAAGAAGTCAAGTTTAGCCCTGCAAAACACCAAAAGAAGATGACAGAAAGGAAAATGCATAATGTTCCACCTCATAGCCTGGGGTTTGTCTCCTATGGCATGGCCACAGAAAGTGATTTGGGAAAGAGTCACAAGCCAGAGCATGGTTTGGTAGTGGCTAAACAAGGCACCAGCAATGCTGTCCTGATTTGTTTGAGTCCACAGACCTTCAGCAAGATACAGGAGGCCAACATATTTTCCATTTTTGGCCTAAATCCATTTTACCATTAAGGTGTTATAGTATCTAGAGATTAATACATCTGTCCAGTTGGATGGATACAATTCAAGAAACTAACCTAAAAATACCAATATCACTGAAAGACCAGCATTTATGCAAAGTGACAAATTCAGACCCCCCCCCAAAAAAAAGTAGAGAGACAAATTTCAAATATGCAAAAGGCTTTAAGGTGACTACTTTAAAAGCTGAGGGAGTAAGTTATGTAGATGAAGTAAACATGGTTTTGAGTTTCATGAATTCTTTTTTGCATAAGGAATGACAATAGGCTTGAGCTGGTACATGTTGCTACATGCAGAATAGAGAGACTAAGAAGTGTTCCTGTGCAGACAGTGTATTTCACAGAAACAAAAAAGGAATAATGAAGGCATTGACCCCTATATCACTAGGTGGCTGCAAACTGGCTCACTGATAGAACCCACAGTGTGAAAGTAATGCACTCTAAGTCAGATTGCCGACCAGTCATGAGTGAAGTCCCACAGGGATCGATCTTGGGTCCTCTCTTGTTTGGCATCTACTTCTCAAAAGTCCAGGCCAACATGGAGGGACTCTGGCTGACCAAGTTCGTAGATGAGTGCAAGCTGGGAGCCATTATTAACTCCCCAAGTGAGGTAGACATCCTATAGAAAGGTCTGACAAAGACCAATGACTGGTTTTAAAACCATGGCCTTAAGCTTAATGCCTAAAATGCGTCATTATCCCCTTTGGGAAAAACTCAGTTACCACTAATTACCACATCGATGGGAGCCCAATGAATACTGAAGGCATTATAAGAGATCTGAGGACACAGGTTGACAGCAACCTCTCCTTCGACTACCACATTGCCGCTGTGGCCAGAAAGTCCTTCTATGTTGCATATCTCATTACCAAGGGTTTTGCATCCAGGAAGAAAGAGGTCATCATCTCTCTCTACTCTTCTGTCATTAGGCCAATCATCGAGTATAATGCCCCATTTGGCATGTACCTCACTAGACACATGCAACAGCTAGAAAGGCCACAAAAGTACCTCACAAAGAGGATCCTAGGCCTTAAACACATGTCCTACATGGACAGACTCAGAAAACTCCAGCTATTCTCTGTCTCATATCATCTACTAAGAGGTTATCTCTGCTTGAATTACAAAGCCATGTCTGACCCAGCTCTGTTAGAAATGCTACATCTAAAGAAATCCCAATCCCTCTGCACCACATTTTCCAGAGACCTCAACCTCATTACCACAATCAACAGAACATGCTGGAGGGGCAGGTTCATAACCCAGAGACTGACCATGCTCTGGAATAGACTTCCCATACATGTCAAGCAGAGCACCTCATTGGTCCTCTTCAAGAGAAATCTTGATGAATGGATGGGAAATAGAATGTTCACCCCGGGGATCACTCCAGTGGCTATGCTTGATAGAGGCACTGGGAACTAATATCGGGCGGCACATTGCTAGGGCACTTCTCTGGGCTAGGCTTGTAAAGGCTCCAGCCCCATTAGCCTAGTACACATCTATGAACCTATGAAGTGAAAGTGTATACTGACAATATGAGTAACTTTCCAGGCAGCTGTTTGGGGAAATAAAGTTTTGCCTGACTAACTCTGTATTTAATCATTTTTGATAAGCTAACGTTGACTCTTTTTTTAGACTTAATGGGCAATCTTTTATATATAGCTTTAAAAGGGCACATTAAAGAGGAGCACTGGTTTTATGATAGTATGTCCATACTGTGTCTCATTGTGTCATCAACAGTTTAACTTCTCAAGTAAATAAAGAACTTTTAACTCTTTGGTGATAGTCCAAAGGCATCATATTAAGAGTAGGGAATTGTACTGTCATGTTGAATGGAAGTGATGGGGTATCCAGTAAATTCTATGAACAGCAGGTATGAAGAAAGAAAGATTACATAATCTTAGTTTATGAGAAAGAGTAGTGTTGTGCTTTGTGGATCCTCCTCTATTATAAACAAGAAGGAGTCATCAGATGGTCACTGAAAGTATCATCAGTTTTATTTGCTGCTCTGACAGTCCCTGGTGTATTCTTAAGGATCCAGTTTGAAGAACCATTTCTGTGGGAAATCATAGGTTCACAGTTTCATAGGTAAGTGCTAGGCTAGCTACCCTAGTGGGCCATTTTAAGCTTAGCCAATTTCTCTTTTTGCGCTCAAAGTAACCTATCTCATTCTGTTATAGAGTAGCCATCCCATCCCATGGTCGATAATTAAACATTACCGCTAATAAGAATAACTGGGATCATACCATAGATAATTTGAGGGAAACCATGTATGGGGTAAAGCATTTAGTAGCTGCTTTTGTCCATTAGTACTACAGGGGACAGTCCTGGGGTAAATCTTCTGTTTCCCATCCATAGATCTAAGTTGCACTTGAAAATGGATAGAAAAGAACTTTGTTTTATGTGGATAGGGAGTCTGTTCCATAGCAGTGATGTCCTCAGCAACATATACCTGTCCTTCCAAACTGTTCTGTTGAAGTTGTGGAAGAGTCTGTTCTGTTCTGTTCTGTCTTCTGAGTCATGCTTGTCCCGATGGAGAATAATTTACATGTCTTGAAAGCACAAGTTTAAGTCACTTTACAATTCTTAGTCCAAAGTCACATGATCCATATGTATCTCATGTTTGGCTTGTAAGTATTGGCTTACATTGTTTCTTTGGCTCTGTCCTTGAGTGAGAGCTAAAAGCTCTAACATATCTGGAGGGAGGACATGAGACATTATGGAAATATTATGGATAGTCCCTGCCCTCTAGAACTGGCCAGAGTTGACAAAATATTTTTTCCTCCTTGATCATCATCATCCAACAATCAATGCAAACAGCAGGTCAAGTGTACATGGTAACAAAAAAGCAAGATTTCTTATATGGAAATTGTTGGGCCTCGGTAAATTCTCCATCCACAATGTGAACTGTGTAATGCTCAAAGATGATCTCTGCCTTAATGCACACCTGTCATGGTATAGGACTGAGAGAGAAAGAAATGGAATTTTACCACGTGAGAGACATACGAATATCAGCAGGACAAACAGAAAAAACAAAAAATAAATTTTATATATATATATATATATATATATATATATATATATATATATATATATATATATAAACATTAAAAGTTATCTCTACACAGTATATTTAGAACACCATTGCTGCAGCAGTTTACTATTAGTTTCAGCCTATATTACATGGTTTGCAATCAATCAGGTTCCGGCAGCTGACCCAAATTATGGCAAAGTGTGTTTCAACTAAAAAGTTGTCACTTAATTCAAACAATTTCAAAAGAGCTTACCGATTCTATGACTACCCAGTGCAAAAGCAAAACGCCTTTGGATGCTTGAATGGTGATGACATCAAAACTGATTATTTTTTAGTGGGATTTTATTGCCAGAATGACTAGCCTCCTTGTAGACTGACTAGTTAAGCCCCACCCCCCTTGGGAGCAGAGCCACCCACATGATTCACATTTGGTGTTTGCAGTATGATTTGTGGGTGTGGGTATGGAAAGAGATGAAGGTGTTCTAAGTCAATATTATTCATTATTAATCAATGGGATTTCTTTTTTTTTTGCCCAACAGTTAACCCCTGATTGCAAGGTATGCAATGACATAAGCACACCACCACACACCTTGCATTGACACCTGACCTCCTCGTACAGTGCACACATGCTCATGTAATGCCACCACTGTTCTCTAGCCTCAAGAGAGTAGCATAGTGTTGAAAAAGGCCCGTGCTATTACCAGAATGCAGACATGCTGAACATTTGCCACTCAAGGCACCTCCACTTGCCCTCCAGCATATTGGGTCAGAGGTCAGCCCCAGGTCATTGGTGTTGCAGATGTATACCATCAAATAGGATTTCTCCTCATGGCTTAATGCACAGTTGTACCTAGAAAAATTGTGGACTGGTCTTTCAACGAAGTCAGTTTCTATTTACAGGGTTCTGATACTGGATTGTTGTATCAGTATATAAAATGGTCCCCTATTGAAATGTCGGCACTCAAAATGCTGAGTGCCCACAAGCCAGGGAAAAAAAAGTCAAAAACACAAGAGAAAAGAAAATTTTGAAGATTACTCTTCTCCTTAAAACTTCTATTTGGAAGGGGAGAGGTGCATATGCCAACTCTGAGATCTTCATACCTTGGAGAAAAAAGAATATTCCGAGAAATGGCATCTTGGACTTAGTATATGTAAGTCTGATCTTTAGGCTATTCAGTCTCCAGATTTTGGGACATGGTCTTGCGAGTCTCAACATTTCAAATGATTACAAAATAAAACACTGCATGTTCTTATATGATGAGAAACATTCATGCTTTACCATTCAAGTCTAGCATTTATTGCAAAAGTTTTAACAGTAAATATAAACTAAAATATGAACACATAAATTTCGATTATTGGCTTCTTATTGAGTGATATGGACATATTATGGGTTCTGATTATAAAATATGTTGGCAGCTCATATAATCAATGTTTAGAAAAATTTCTTACTTACATCTAAATATATAAATTTTGCATGTCTGCATTCTCTGTTAAGCAGTTATTGCTAGCCAGTATATAATATTATAGCAATAACTCATCGCTGGATTTACCCAAGGTTGGCGTGGTTTGGACCAAACAAAGACAACCATGGGTAAATCCCGCATTACCCACACCCAGAAGTGGGTTATTGCTATTATACTATGACATTATTTAAGAAAAGAAAGAATTATTTTCTTAAATAATGGCATTGTATATCGCCTCTTTGCTGCCCTTCTGCAGCTGTCTGGTATCCGTTCTGATGTACTGCACATGCCACGCAGTACATCAGAGTTGTGGCCAAAAGCAACGGAGAAAGCAAGATCTCCATTGCACTGTTTCGCTATGATAATGTAGCTTATATACGAGACAGCTTTAAAATAAGCAACGGAGATGTCCGCTGCTTTTTTAAAGCTGTCTCCATGTTAAATGCATTTAAAATAAAGCAACGGAGATCTTGCTTTCTCCTTTGTTTTTATGGGTTTAACATAGCGAGACAGTTTTAAAATAAGCAACGGAGATCTCAGTTGCTTATTTTAAAGCTGTCTCTCTATGTTAAACCCATTTAACATAGCGTGACAGGTTTGAAAAAAAAGCAACGGAGAAAGCAAGATCTCCGTGTCACTATGTTAAAGGAGTTTAACATAGTGAGACAGCTTTAAAAAAAGCAACGAAGATCTCCGTTGCTTTTTTTAAACCTGTGTCACTATGTTAAACTCTTTTAACATAGCGAGACAGTGTTTTAAAAGAGACTTATACTAATGGAAAAAGTCTGGGCGACCGGACCTTTTTCCATTAGTATAAGTCGATTTACAATGTGCATGCTGGCCAATCAGCGTGCACGTTTTGGAATATTAATGGGGGGTCATGGTATAATAGCTTCTTATCAATAAATATTCACACATATTTGCCCCACAGTATTAAAGTAGATTATTACAAGGACTAAATTTGACAGTTTCAGTTCATTTTTTCTTACTCATATCCCCATATTTTAAGCATGAATTATTCCATTCATGAGCTGCAGTTCTGAGTACATCTGTATATGATCTAGGAAGTTTTTATTTATAATTCTAAAATAAAGAGAGTTACTGCTACTGCTGCTGATGACTAATGTATATTTGACAGTGAAACAGTGCAGATTTTTCAGTGAAATCTCACTTTTTTATGTTTGCAACATACTTTTGAAACATGTGGTCATTCATTTATTTGTTTATCTGATAAGTGATCTGATCTTTGCAGACTACATTCAGTGAAGACCCTCACAAAAAGTACAGGGGAAAGGCAATATACACAAATTACTTAGTGTGATTATTCAGGACTTTGAAAAACGGGAGGAAAATCAATATCCACTGAAAAGCCATGTAGTTATTTGGGAATGGAGAATAAATGGAAGTCATGGCTGAACCTTACAACCATGGTACAAAATATACAAGTGCAAATGTATTATACTGCATTGCATCATATATACATATATATATATATATATATATATATATATATATTTACACAAGGTTTACCTTGACAAAAATGAACACGAACATGTCAAATGTTCAGAATAGCGAAAAATAATGTTGCAGGATGAAATGTCGGCTATTCTGAATGTCGGCAGTTGACACATCGAAATCCGATGCCACCCAACCAAATACAGGACCTGCCCCCCTCCTTGGGACCCATTATAGCACTTGTTCCTAGGTCAAGAGCGGTAGGGAATTCCGGTGCATTTAGGTGCTGTATTTGTTATGTTCGATGCTATGTGTTCATGGGGTGGTACATCACTGTTGTGAGTGTGTCCTTATTAGTTTTCGAAAATTTGTTGTTTGCACATACATCGTGCAACTATTTATAGGTAAACCTATATGTATATGTATATGTATATGTATATGTATATGTATATATGTATATATATATATATATATATATATATATATATATATATATATATATATTTTTTTTTATTTATTTATTATAACATCTTGGCAGCAAGTCACCAAGATCTAGGACTGGATTACATTGTCTATTTAATATTTCTCCTTAACAGTCAATACGTTGGGGCAATGTAGTGCAAACTCTGTGTTGTTCCAATGTAGATGGCCCACTACCAACCTTGCAGTAGGATACATGCAGCAGCAAATTTTCCAATGTTGAAAGAATAAGCAAAAAAGAAAAAATATCCTATACGTTCGAAGGTGGAATCCGAGATAAGTATCATAAATACAGAAAATGAACACTTTACCAGGTAATCACAGGTACAGAACTCATTACCAATTCTGGCACGGGAACATAGAAGGTGATGCAAGGAAAGGAACACTTGAGTCTGACTCACCTACCCGTACTATTTCTTCAATACATTAGCTTCTGTGATACGATCTTTTATGTATCCACAGCCTCTCTTTAACAATACGCTCTTACATCATATCAGGGCTGTCTTCTCTCTTTTCTTTATCCCGTAATCATTTGACTGTCGACATTCTTGTTTTTTGTGATTTTGTTTCCTGAAAGATGCAGTCCTCTTACCTTTTACTGTTCAAGAATATTATGTGTGTGATTTTTTTAATTTTGTTGTTTCTCTCCTTCCTTTCCCCAATGTTAGCTTGCATGTTGCATGTTAAAATGTCTTTCGTTATATAAACTATGGTAGAGGATTTGCGTAATTTTCTCCTTGGCTCAGTATTTTAGGCAGCACTTCATCTATCCTTTTCACTAGAGTCTTTGCCAGTATTTTCATGACTCGATTGAGAAGCAAAATCTGCTTATTTATTTGGACAGATCTGTTCTGTTCTATTCTCTTGCTCTTATAGGTTCTAAGTAAGTACTAGGCTGGCTGCCCTTGCAGGGCATTTTACTGCTATCCAGTTTCCCTTTTTTGTGCTCAAAATAACTATCCTGCCTGTTTGTTTATTGGCCTTATCCATCTTACCCATCCCATGATTGACAACTATATATTACCCTTAATGAGAATAACTGGGATCATACCATAGATAATTTGAAGGGACCCATCCATGGGATAAAGCATTTAGAAGCTGCTTCTGCCCATTAGTAGTGCAGAGGGCTGTCATGGGGTAAATTTTATGTCTCTGTTTTCCATCCATAGATCTATTTTGTGCTTGAAGACAGACAGAGATTAGCTTTGTTTTATTTGGATGGGGAGTCTTTTCCAGAGCACTGAGAAAATATCTGTACGTGCAAACCCTTCTGTTGATGTTGCAGAGGTTTAGATCCTTAGACTGGGTATTTTTGATGCCATTTGACTTGTGGATGTGCAGTAAATCCACCAGGAATGGGTTGGAGCATACAGGTCACTTCTTAGCACTCTGCAGGATACCGAGTTTAGTGATAGGGTTCTTAGTTTGTACATGTAGCACATGTTGTTTAGACTTTGTATTTTGTAGTAAGGTATCTCTGTGGGCATTTCAGTACTTGCATGTATCTGAACAGATATATGCCAAAGGGGGCATTATATTCAATGGCTGGCCTAAGACAGGCTGAGTAAAAGGGGACAATGACATCCCCAGAGCTAGATAGAATACCTTTGTTTATCAGCTGTGCAATACTGAAAGATGTGCTTACAATAACAGACACATGCTGGTCAAAAGTTAGGTCACTGTCCACATACATTCCCAAATCATCATGAACAATTGGGTGAATTCTTTGGGGCATGGTAACCTGGGGTAGATGACTTCCCAAAGGATACAATAATGCTTTTTTGGCATTTAGTATCAGTCCATGATTTTAGCAGCAGTTGTTTATTTGGGACAAACTTCCTTACAGGATGGCTAAGCCATTTGGGTATCCAGTGACTGCTACTAGGTTGCAAAGTTAGTCATCCAGAGCCCTTTTGTATTGGGTTTTACTGTAGAAAAGTACATGCCAAACAGGAGAGGTCCCAGCACAGAACCCTGGGGGTCTCCACTGATGACTGCTCTCTTTCTGGAGGTAACTTCCCCTGTCTTGATTATCTGTGTCCTATCTGTGAGCCAGCTGGCAATCCAGATAGTGATTTAGGGCTTTATTCCCAGATTATTTAGCTTTTCTACTATGCCTGAGTATATAACCATCCTTGTTCTTAACCATTTTGACTATTGCTATTATTAACTATTAATAACTATTCTTTATACCTATTATTCTAGAGTGTTTCCTACTATCTGTTATCTTCTGTCCGTCTCTTCCATACTTTGTTAGATGATCCAATAGTACTCATGCTACTTTCTATTCTTGACATATAAAATTCCAGAATAAATAAATCCTCACTGAGCGCCTTAACTCTTTTCATACTTTGTGTAGCTAACTGGACTTCTTGCAGCTTATTAGGTTTATCTAGCTTATCTGGTTCATCCTTACTAGCTTACCAGTTTCGGCATTCTGGAACAATTCTCTTATCTACCCCCAATGATTTTTGATATATTTCTACAACCTATGATCTAAAAGCTTCCCTTGTTAGCTCAGGTGAATTTAATATCTGTTCCCTACTATCTTTTATAAAATCTACCCGTTATTCTCTGTGTTGGTCGTTATATGATTACCCAATATATTTTATGTCTCTCCCTTTGTAAACATCAGAAATCATGTTTAGTTATTAACTCTACCATCTCTCTCTGTTTAAGATGTGTAACTCCATTATCAGAAGGGGATTGTCATTATCTCCCCTTACAATAAAATCATGCAGTTCTTTTAGTCCACCTTCATCTTCCTGTACTGTGTGAGACATTATTTATTTTTTTCCTTCCTTTCTTGTTAAATGATCTCTTAATGCTCCTTTGACCCCTTCCCACCATTGAGTTTGCATGCTTTCTTTACATTTTCACTGCCAACTATCAGTGAATGTATCTCCTCCCTTAACTTTTCTTGTTGTGCTTTTGTTTTTCACTTATACCAAGCCCATTTCCATGTACCTAGTCTTATTTTGTCCTTAATCTACTGCCATAGTTAAGAGCATGGGGGCATGATGCAAAGTTTAGCTGGCCAAAATATCCATTTGTATTACTTTCATATGGTCTCTCATAC
The DNA here is from genome assembly GCF_019279795.1 of Protopterus annectens. Taxonomy (NCBI): domain Eukaryota; kingdom Metazoa; phylum Chordata; order Ceratodontiformes; family Protopteridae; genus Protopterus; species Protopterus annectens. The sequence goes on along the minus strand of NC_056744.1, from coordinate 163,745,284 downwards.
CTATAAGGAAGTAATCCAGTCTATTTCCCTGAGTGTCTTCTGTCTGCAAATAAGTGAACAATATTCTCTCCCCTTTAATCTCCCTCTGTATGCCTATTAAATTATGTTTACTTATCCTGTCTTTTAACATTCTTTTATAATATGTAGCCTATCCAAATTGGGTCACAAGGTGACATTGAAATCTCCCCCTACTACTTGTATGTCTTTTTTTCTCTACCATTTCATTCCAGTTGTTGAAAAAGTCATCAAAAACTTTTGGATCATATTTGGGGTATATATGTTGCCTATCACAATTTTGTTATTTTAGATTATACCTTTCCATATAGTCCATCTCCTCATTATATTTATTTTACATGACTCGGCCGTAACTTTTAGACTCTTGTAGAATAGAATTATTTCTCCTCTTTCCTCTCCACCACCTTTTGATCTGTCATCGTATATGTAAATTCCTGATGTTGCAACTTATATGCTTCCCTCATCTTCTGCTTCATCTCTTGTAATGGTGTTATTTAAGTTTTTGTGTGTTTTAGGTTCTGAAAATCTATTAGTGTTTGAGGGGTTGGAGCACCCTCAAACATTCCAGGAAATTAAATTATCTTGTCCTTGTCAATTACCTCCTGCTCTCCTTATATCCTTTATTTGCCCTACTTCTTGGTCCTAGTGCACCCAACAGATTTTAGTGGATTAACTGATTGGACTGGAGTATGCTACATTTGGCCATTTTCAATGCCTGTGCCTAGTGTGAGTCAATTCACTTGACTTAATTTACAATGGGAGCTATGAGTAAGCTCACTTCATCCCCCCCTCCCCACCAGCTATCTTTTTCCCTCAAGGTCCTCTGTTATTTAGAGGCCAATGGTTGTATAACTTGTACATATTCTAGTCATCAAAAAATTTAATTCTAGCCTTTAATTTTATATTATATTATGTTGCCTTTTTCAAAGCAGCTGTTTGATAAAACAGGAGAAAGAGAAAAAGCATATTTGATATATCAGTACATTATAGTTATTTGTACAAGTGCACCAACCTTTGCACAAATGTTTAATGCTGAAATAGTTAACTAATCATTCTAGTTATAATCTTCCTGGACTCTATATGAACTGCACTAGCATTCTTGCATTAGGTATGTGATTGATAAACTTCATGTGTTTTGAATACATTAATTTTATTTTGCTGAAACCACTTTTGCACGTATTAATAGCTTTCCCAGACAGTCATCATTTTGTGTATATATACAGGGCATGTGTGGCTAACAACGTTACACTCAGCCAGCTCTGCATGCCGTACAAGCCAGAATCCATAGGGGTTTCATAGCTGTACCTTCACATAGGGGTGGTGCTCTGCACCTGCAGTTCAGATCACCCAGTTTCTAATGTTGCTGAAAAATAATGAGGCAGGCATTCGTTTGATATTGAGAGACTGTGCCATGCACCAAACCATAATAGTTAATCTAACTTTATAAACATTTTGAGTGTTTTATTGCTCTTAATTACTAACGGCATGATCTTCTCATTACCGTCACTTTTAACGTGATACGATAAGTATATCTGCTATGATTCACATATCCTTTAACCCAAGTATAATAAAGTACATTTGTATACGTTAATTTCTTTCAAGCTATAAAGAAAAATAAATTGATTGAATGCCCTGAACCTTTCACAAAGTTTTCTTAAAAATGTTTCACACCTTTTATTATCTTAAACAAGCAATCACTTAAATCTCTGGCATAATTAAGCCTAATTTGCCCTGTGTGTATTTATGAACTGAGACTTGGACCTCTCAACCAATCGGGGACAAATTTCAACAGAATCAGGGACAAGTCACAAATAAATCAGGGACAATCAGGGACACTTTTAAAATATTAGTGCTATTAACTTGAAACATTGACCGAATCAAATCATATGACTTAATACACATTTTCTAAAGTAAAAGAAGTCTATAACTCTTAATTATTGTCATTATTCATTAAGTGTAATTCACCACCTTTCCTCCAAAAGTCATTAGTTTTAGGAGGGATTAAGAGGGACAGAGCTAAAATTTGAGTCAAAATAAGGGACGTCCCTGAAAATCAGGGACAGTTGAGAGGAGTTAAGAAAAGTAAAATAAATACCCCTACAATGGTTAATAGTCAATAAATAAATATGTTATCTGTATCTTCTTTGCTTTTCTAAACCCAGTTACATGAGAAAAATATCATCCATGGGAAACCTTAGAAAAGCATTTTGAAATTAAAATTACGCATTAATTTATATCTTGATTTATATTGTTTAAAATATACTTTGACTATAGTCTTTTTGTGCAGCTTCATAGTTCCAACATGTCCCCCAAAACACCTCTAGCAGTCCATTTCTAGGGTGGGAATTCTATGTTTTGGTCTAGTATCTGTAAACCACCTTTGGTGTGCCAGCAGTATTTGTCCTGTATGTCTGAGTCAAATTTCTTTTCTCCCTCTGCTGTTGTTTATGTGGATTCTCCCATCCTCATCTGACTCGTCTATGCTATAAGTATGCTGTCTGACCTCCATTTTGTTTCATCTACTAGAAGTGTCTGGTCTGCTTGTCTATGCTTAAAGCTCCAATTGTTTTTAGTTGTGACTTTCATTTTGCAGTCTTTGTTTCTTTGGGCCGATATAGTCTCTAAGTGACCTGTCCCTGGCATTGTTTACTTTTGTTATATTATATAGTCTCTGCTTTTTTCTAGAATGACTTTCCTCCATTTGCTCTGTGTTTTCTATACTGTTTCCTCCTGCCTGGCTTTCCTCCATGTAGACTGATTAACATCTCTTCAGTTATCTTGGATTAATTTGCTTCACATTCTGTTTCTTTATCTGTCATATGTTCCAGTACCTTCCGTGATGTCTTGTCCATTTCTTCTTTTCCTTCTTTATAGAACTTCCATGCATCGGCTGTGTTACTGTATCTTCTTATTATATCCCTGGCCAAAACTGTCAGTGTCGCAGGATAAAGTACGGTCATTGGGACGTAAAGTATTGTTAGCTTTCTCTTCAGACAGTATGCTTCCTTTTGATGCTAGCATAAATTTGGTGAACAGTCCTGCATATATTTGATATGATTTTGTTTCCACACTGGAAAACAACTGAGCACCATAACCATGTGCCTGGGGTTATTTATGTTTGTTTTTCCTCTTTACAACTTGATGAACCCATTTTATTCTAAAAGAAAAACTTGGGAGGGTTTGCATTCCCCTCTCTAATAGGGTTTGCTATGAAATCTGACAGTTCTTGAAATGTCATGCTGTCTGGAATGCCATTGATCTGTAAATTAAAACTTCAACTTCTGTTTTCCAAACTATCCACTTTCATTTGCAATGTTTATACCTTCTTTTCTAACTCTTGTTTTTGACTGATTCCATCATTACTTCCTGCTGTTTCTGTTTATTTTCTCCCACAGTGACATTTATCTGACTGCATGTTTTCAAGTGCACCTTCACCATGCAGTACTGTGGAATGGTAAACATCCATGTTATGCATATCACTGAAAATCGCTCAAAGAGCAGTATGTCTTTTAGTTCAGAATTAGCCTCCTTTAATTGAGTAAGAAACTCATTTTCCAGTTGCTGCAATATTCCTGGTACTTTACCACTGACTTCTGCTGCCCTTTTCCTGTCGTAGGTGTATTTATTTCGCTGATTCACTATGCTCATGTAGAGTGAACAAACTGAACTGCCATTTTACCCATGACAAGCTGGATTAGAGTTTTTAAGTACTCTGAAAAGTGTTTGGATTCAAATCTACATATATGTCTTTTTCAACAAATGCTGATGTTTTTGAAATTAATATTTTGAGATACAGATCATTCCACTGAAGATGGATTTACAGAGTCCTCTTCATTGAAGACAAACACTGAACAGACAGTTCAGTGAAAGTTTTGTGTGTGCGTGCGCGTGTGTGTGTGTGTGTGTGTGTGTGTGTGTGTGTGTGTGTGTGTGTGTGTGTGTGTGTGTGTGTGTGTGTGTGTTGTAACAGATTGTTGTCCTATTAGATTGCCATGCACATTACCTAGTGAATAATACTATCGACTTACATTTTGAAGTCACTTTTTATTGGGTAAGGATGAGATCAGAATGATCTCTGGGCTAAGACTGAAACTGGTCCAATGCAGTCATTGTTCTACCCCAGTTAACAATCTGTATAAATAAATAAATTAATGGTAACAGAAAATGAATGAATAATTTGTATCTGTTATTTCACTAGGCTGATGTAGTTTTTAGTATTATTGCTTTACAGTGTTTGATTCTTTGGTTCTTTTCCCAGTTAAGTGTTTTCTATGTGGAGTCTACATGTCCTACCATCTGTCTATGCTAGCTTTCAACAAAGTTTCCTCTTTTCTATTCACATCATAAAGACTAACTGAAAGGTGAATTGGAGATCATCTAAACTGTCTCTAAATGTATATGTTGTGCATGTAAATGGTTGAATATATCTTGCAATGGGCCCTGTCAAGGATTAATTCTCTTTGGTGCTTCTGTTGCTTGTTGGGATAGGGTATGTCACCTCTGTAATGCTGAATAGGATAACATCTGTTCTGGCAAATTAATGATCGAACATAATTTGTTTTTAGTAGGGTTTTTTGCATTCCCTTGCCTGCCAGCCATCAGGTTCCTCTATTTTTATCTCTATAAAGGATAGGACCCATCATTCAGGAAGCCATTAGTGTTTATCTCTGCTATGTTCCTAGCCCTTAGGGATGCCATTACTATATGCAACCTCACTGAAGTTGGAGATTGGTATAACTAGGTCATTTGGTACATGTGTGCTACTGGACTTCAGTTCAACTCACCTCAAAACTCACTGAAATGAGTGATAATTCATTGCATCTGAGAGTTTCTAATAGTTTGTTTTCTTAAAAAATTAAAAATGTCTGCCCTGAGTGTCACTTATCCCCACTAACATATATAAACAATCTCCAGTCCACACACTATTTTATAAAGGAGACAAAACAGATAATTAAAAAATCTCATCAGTGCCATAATTAGTTGCTCAATGTGTTTTTGCTGTGATGATTTGTGGGTGTCTGTGATTCTCCAATTATCTTCTCAACTACAAAGCCAAGCAATGGTTTGTAATTCTTTTATGCAGCTTGATCTAAAGTCCTGCACTGGGAGTCAGTATCTATCCTGAATCATGTGGCCTCTTGCCCCAAGGATGGATGAGCGAGCCTCAACCACTCATTCTACCCTCTCCAGCCTTCTCCTTCTGGGCCAGGTTGCTTACTGATCCCAGGTCACCTGGGTGTTGGTTAGGGCTTTGCAAATTGCACCCAACAAGCTGGGTAAGAATGTTATTTCAGTGATTGTTCCTGTAGCTTCTTTTGTTTGCTACTAGTTCTTGTAGTTGTTTTGATCGAGGATGATTCCTTAGTGTAATAAGAGGCCTACAAAGCAATTAGTTGTACATTTGCCAAAAAACTTGTGTGCGTTTTAAATAAACATCATAGGTACAACAATGTAAAAATGTATGTAATAGTTTATTTACTTCCATATCAGATGTTATCAAGTCAAGTGTAAAAAGAACTGGCAGTTCCCTTTGTAGAGTGTAGTGACAGACTACTGTAATATCTGGATATATGTGTATTATCTACACAGCACATCACAGACGGATACATATCATATCCAGGGCTGGCATTTCCCTGTCATTAATGACACAGACAGAATTACATCACTATAAAAACTCCATATGATAGCTAATATGGATTACAAACTTGAATTACAGATGTTTTAACATATTTCTACGGGTTGGGAGGGTGACCTAATGGTTAAGGTGTTTGCCTTACAAACACAAGGTGTGGGTTTTGAGTCTCACAAGGGATAGTTGGCTAGGCTTAAAATGGCTCTCGAGGGCAGTTAGCTTAGCATGAACCTATGAGGTCATGTTATCATAGGATACATTTACTTGCCTATTCCATTTAATGTCTGAAGGGTTGTGAAATTTGGTATATAGTCAGATGCACTAGTATTAGCATTACCCAACTGTCTATACCTCATTCTGGCATATGTTCCATCTAACCTGAGAAGACTGAGTCGAGTTGTGACTACAAAGGTATGAAATGTATTTCTTTGTCTATTATTAGGTCTTTACTGTCTACAGGCACACTGCATCTGACATTAAATGTAGGAAAATCGTATCTCACATATCACTTACTATGGTGTAGAACTGAAACTAAGTTAGTATAATGAAGAGTCTGAGTTAAAGCAAACATTGGCCCATTGGAAATCCAGTGCTAAAATACTACTCTTCCAATTTAGTTTTACAATAAAATCAGGGGCAACATCATATGTTCACATTCATTATTTTATTAATTTTTGAAATAGATAAAACCACTACTTATAACTGTCATATTTCATAGACAAACCAAAAGGGGTCTATATTATAAGCATGAAAGACCTTTTCAGTGAATACGAAAACAGCGACACATACTGCGCGAATGGCGAAAACACCAAATGCTCTAAACCTTGAAATTCAAAATCTTGAATCATCATAGATGGCCAACCCCACTGCCCGCTACATACTACCTACCCAAACAAAATAAACAAACCACATACATACACTAAACAAAACCCTACTTCTAACCCTACACTAAACCTTGCATACATTACTATCTATGCACTTACCTTAACCTGCACCCTAACTCTAAGGTCTGTAACTTTCGCACACTTACCTTAAGGAGCTATATCGCAGAAGGGCCAACTCTGACGATCCAACATTTTTAATTTTGTGCTTCAGGACGATTGGTGTTTTCGTGGTTCGCTGAATACATGTCGACATTTCCGTATTCACGTAAGTGGACCTTCATGGTTCTAATAGGGAACCTCCAAAAGCACCATCTGGTTAAATGTCATGTTAAGATTGTGTAAATGGAGATCAAGGGAATCAAACCCAAGAGTGGGAGGATAAAGCTCATTAGAAGCTCAGAGTCTTCATCTTTTGTACTAAACTATGTGATCACTTTTCTGTCTATGGGAAGTAGATAGTAGAACATGGACATATGGGGACATATGGTTATCCCTTCCTGCAGAATCAGTGCTATTGTGTTGAATAGATTCACAATTACATATTTCACACAGAATCAACTCAGAACGTTATCCTATATATCTAAAAACATCTTTTTTCTTGGTCTTAGGTTAGTGGCTGGATGTAAAGCTTAAACTCATATTATTTTAGGGCAAACATAACCACATTTCTGATGGTTATGCACATTAATTTCTCTCATCAGACCTCATTGCACCATTCATTTTCTAAATCAGAGTACATAAGTTTCTGGTCCAGTAAATCATTTTTGTACTACAGGTTGTGAAGGCACAGACTTCAGATTTAAGTCTGTAATAAGCTAATCTCAGAACACTCTCTCATTCTGCAGTATTTGCATAAAAAGATGTTCCTTGTGTTATACTGATACTGGACACCACTATCTGCACTTCACCCCCCCAGCACCATCTTACTTATGTGCTAACCCTAACCCTAACCCTAACCCTGCGTATTGCATTACTAAAAACCCTTTGACTAACAGTATGACTAAAGAAGACAAAAAAACACAGAACACCCCCAACACCAAGCATATAAAACAGTAAGTACACTAACCCTGACCCTAACATCATAGAACTGTAGCACCACTATATCATTTTCAGTCAAGCATTCATTTTCATAATTATACACAAACACTATAAAAATGACCATTCAGTGAAATGGGCTTTCAACATTTTGTGATTTCAGTCTTTTTCACCACTAAAAGAAAAGAAAAAAAAGCATTTCCATCAAATGTGCTTTAGACATTTTTAACCATAACTGTTTAAACAAACCCAAGGTTCTAGGATCTAGGATCATAGGAATATACTAGGGTAACAGCCACTAGGGCCTTTATAAGTCTAGCCTTGCAATCCATGTCAATTGTGCCCCTATGGATTACAGGAATTTCTTAAGAGAAGGTATGTCAGTTAGGAAGCTTCTAGAGGTTATGTGGGGAGTATGTTAGTTTGGACATTGCTGTCTACCTCGGTCTGTCAGAGACATGGAGGCCAGAGCCAGGGTGAATTCCCAATTTCCCATTCATTGGTCAAGGTTATCACTAAATAGGGGTAGAGCAGATTCCTCTTGATTTGGATGGGGAAGAAGTTGCCCTTGTGGGTCATTTAAAACTTAGCTAATTTCCCTTTCAGGGGTGAAAAATCAAACCCTCATCTTCTGCTTGTGAGGCAAACACCTTAACAATTATACCAAACCCAGTGATGATAATTTGTTATTTCTGGGCCACAAACTCAGTCATGGAAGTTGTTTAATAACCATCTACTAGCTAGTGTTTGAACTGCTATGATAAAGTTAACAATAATGTTACCTATCTTCTATGATATTTCCAAGAAAGATATCGGCTGGGAGTTTTATGATAAAGTCATAAAACATATAATGCCTAAATCAGCTTTTGCAAGTGCCTTATTTTGCCTTTAAAAGTCTGAGTAAGTGACCAGCAGAGAGTACATTTAGATTTTCTACAACATTTAGTGAGCATTCTATCAGAAACCAAGCTAGAGACTTACATCAAATAAAAAAAAGAAATACTAAAAACACACCAAAGAAGCTATCTTCATTTAGTGATACCTTTCTTTTACAGAGTACAGTCCTTAGCCAGGATAAACTCATGCATGATATAAATTCCTTTTCCATAAATACAGATTCTACATAGTCAAGGGGGTCATCTTCCATATGTTTCCATATGCTCCAAACAATGCTGAAGATGACAATTTGTCATAAAGACTGCTGGTGCTGCCATACTGATGTGTTGTACTTACAGCTCTCTGGAGGAGCTCTCCTTCAGAGCCTCAGACCACAGCCGTCTGACACTAAGAGCATTCTAGACTCAGCAGGCATGGCTGAACTTTCCACCGACAAAAGCTTATTCATGCTTTTCCCAGTTTCTAATCAGTTTGTATCAACTTCTAAGCAGGTAAGAGGTATTAGGCTCCCCTCGAGATTTGAGTAGTAAGGCTGGCATTAGTGCTATTCAGAAAACACAGGATGGAGCTCTAAATCCTAATTAATAGCTAGTGTGGTCTAAGCTTTCATGTGTAGATGACAGGGCATGGTATTAGAAGAACACACAAAATGTTATTCAACATCGCAGGAAACCTTTCACTAATCCTTTGAATTTTTATATCATTTTAATGTTATTGGGATCCCGCTGTGTCAGTGGGGGTGATGTCAATAGCTGCTCTACAGATGATTACCCATTACATTCCTTAATGCTATAATAAGTTTTTAATACAAGAGAGCAGAGTAGACTGTCACCCACGCTCACATCTTTTGTTGCTAAATTTGAAGGTGTTCTTCTGTGATTAATGCAGCATATGACTTCATATAACCAGAAATAAGGCAGACATTTACTTTCAACTATAATCAGTTGCACAGTATACAAGTTTTGCTTTTAATGCATATGGGAAATGCTAACTTTAAAGGGGGTATAGAGAAGACAAGATATAAAGTCATAACTAAACCTGATTGATAACAGCCGTAACTAGGTTATAGTATGAAACAGATGCACAGCAGTAACCTACTGATCATCTTTGTTTCACTTTGTATTCCTTTTTGCTTTCAGTATTTTTTCTTTCAGTACATGTAACGCCATGTCAGATCTCCTTTTGTAAATAACTTGAAAATAGCATTCTCTACAATATTTGAATTTTTCTGTGCATTCACTGCATTAATTGACTGAATATCAACATAAGGTACATTAATTATGGTACCTGGTATGTGAAGCAGAATAGGGTTTTAAAAGACTTATCAAGGGCTGTCAATGAATGTTTTGCAGCTTAGGCATGATTGACATGTTATATGTCTAAATCCTGAATCCATTGTGGTGTGCTAACTTAACACCATGCTGCCGTTCTTCATTCACCTCAAACTTCTGCAGTATTAATATCTCTTACTGTCCAGGTAATAGGCCTGGCACAAACATATAAACCATCAGTCCAAGGAGAAACAGAGCACTCTCATTACAATTTGCTATTCCTTGACAATATACATTTTACCTACCTGAGTAATTTTCAGTCGAGTGCCTCATCACCTTCAGAAACACTGGAACATGGTCTTAATGTTTCTCAGCAGCTCCCTCTCTCACTCTTACCATTAACAGTCAGTTGCACTGTATTAACCATGAAGTATTCTGCTCCCAGGTGTCATGCCACCAACAGTGATTCCACTTCAAGCAGTTCCTCTCTTCTGTTATACCTAGTCCTCACCAAGTACTTCAGCAGCTTCAGATGGCGCTACACAGCAAATCAACCTGTGGATTTCATTAAGGCCATTCATGCTTGAGCTTACTGAGTTTGGTTTTAGTCATACAAAGTGCTCATAGCACCAGTTTCAAACCTTGTTTTCACCACATTTTATTCATGAAATCCGGTTATGATGCTGGAAAGTAAACAATATCAAAAGTAGTTGTTTTGATCAGAGAAACATGGAACACATGTTACAGTACAGGAAGAGATATAAATCACTTTATGAAAATGTTGTAGTGGAATTATTATGTTTGCATTAGTAATTTAAACATTGTTACTTAGTCTGGAGGGTCAGCTGCTCTTGTCTTGGTGAGGTATGGTGCTAATAGTAGGTAGCCTCCTCTGCAGATTTCACTTTAGCACACACACTGAACCCTCCATACAACACATCAACTTCAATTTGAAGAGCCGTCCTCTTTGCCTAACCAACATTTATTAAAAGATGACACATTAAGCAGAAGAGACTGCATAAACAATATAGATGTTAATGCGGGTTTAATCACTTTACTATGGAAAGTCAGCAAATGTATGACTTTGACTTTTTCTTGATTTAGTCACACTGATCCTCAGTACTACTATTAGAATATAATATATCACTGCATAACAGTAAAGCTCTGATGTTGGCTTATGCAAGCCATTGTGGTGCTTCCCTTATTTGGAGACAAGAGTCTCAATATTATTTAAGGAGCATCCCAGTTATTCCTATAGAGCCATTTACATTCCATCATGCTGCACTGCCTAATAGCAGCCAAGTAATCCACAAGCTGATTTGCTTATTAATTAATAATTATACCTCACAGCTCAATTTCCAGGGTTTAGTCCTGGGCTGTGTCCCTGTTTTGCCCTGACTTACAGTTACGATACATTGGCAATTCTAGATTCTCCTCACATCTGTGCATTTTCCCCTCCACAAAACACAGTACTCTTCATATATGTTGCATTTAGCCTTATCCTCCTGAGAAAGATTGTAGGTGAAAAAAGTCTGCATTGTGAATGTATGCCATTTAGCTAGAGAGAGACAAAACCTCACAAAAAAGCTTTGCTTGTATGAGGCAAAGTCTTAGCAATGAATCATTTACCTGTCAAGTGGTACAGTTTTCATACAATGCTATTATTCGTGCACTGAGATGTCTGCGTGCTCATTTCAAATGGTCACTGTTATAATACAAACATGGAGGAGAAGGTACATAGGATTGTTGTAGATACATAAACTAGTTTTAATCAAGACCTCCTGTTGAATAGTAAGCTGTGCTTTAATCTCCATGCCATTATCCTCAGTAGAATAAGTAGCTATCACCTGCAAACCATACAGCTATATCAACATACCAAAAGCCATCCTACCAGAGAGGCAGTTTATGTACTGATGTCATCTAATTCAAAGTCACTGATAGGGGAGGTGCGGAGTAGTAAAAAAACTGTTTCAGTAAGTAAACTATGTAAGGCAGAACACAGCCCCGGAAAAGACATCAGCCCATTTCAAAGAACAAACCCACATTCATGTCTACGGACAACTAACCATCACCAAACCACCTGTCAACATGTCTTTTGAATGTGGGAGAAAGTCAATACTTCAGAAAAACTCATATGTGTAGATGGAGAACATAAACACTCCACAGAAGCAATATTTCACACAAGAATTAAAGTGGAATCAAATAATGTGAGGTAGCAGCACTAACCACTTCAATACCATACTACCCATACCAATTTCAATACCTTGCTACCCATAACCACTTCAATACCATACTACCCATAACCACTTCAATACCATACTACCCATAACCACTTCAATACCATGCTGACCATAACCACTTCAATACCATGCTGCCCATAACCACTTCAATACCATGCTGACCATAACCACTTCAATACCATGCTGACCATAACCACTTCAATATCATGCTGCCCATAACTATTTCAGTTCCACACTGCCCATAACCACTTCAATACCATGCTGACCATAACTATTTCAGTTCCGCACTGCCCATAACCACTTCAATACCATGCTGACCATAACTATTTCAGTTCCGCACTGCCCATAACCACTTCAATACCATGCTGACCATAACCACTTCAATACCATGCTGACCATAACCACTTCAATACCATGCTGCCCATAACTATTTCAGTTCCGCACTGCCCATAACCACTTCAATACCATGCTGACCATAACTATTTCAGTTCCGCACTGCCCATAACCACTTCAATACCATGCTGACCATAACCACTTCAATACCATGCTGACCATAACCACTTCAATACCATGCTGCCCATAACTATTTCAGTTCCGCACTGCCCATAACCACTTCAATACCATGCTGACCATAACCACTTCAATACCATGCTGACCATAACCACTTCAATGCCATGCTGACCATAACCACTTCAATATCATGCTGCCCATAACCACTTCAATACCATGCTGCCCATAACTATTTCAGTTCCGCACTGCCCATAACCACTTCAATACCATGCTGCCCATAACCACTTCAATATCATGCTGCCCATAACTAGTTCAGTTCCGCACTGCCCATAACCACTTCAATACCATGCTGCCCATAACCACTTCAATATCATGCTGCCCATAACTAGTTCAGTTCCGCACTGCCCATAACCACTTCAATACCATGCTGACCATAACCACTTCAATACCATGCTGCCCATAACCACTTCAATACCATGCTGCCCATAACTATTTCAGTTCCGCACTGCCCATAACCACTTCAATACCATGCTGACCATAACTATTTCAGTTCCGCACTGCCCATACTATGGACCAGGGACTAAATCTCACCATTCTTGAACTGCATGTAAGTTCCAGGCTCTGCTATGGTAGCTAGCTAATAGAATAGACATCAGAAGGTATTTACCTTAAGGAAGAAAATTCTGGAACAACAACCAGGACAAATTAATAAGGTAAAAAACTGCAATCATTTAATTTCTATTATATTACTTTTTTACTAAATTATTACATATTGGGAAGCTAAGTGGAAGTTTACACCAGTCCCTATCAATAAATAAAATGAAAAAAGTTAAAACAGTTAGTGTGTATGTTGGTGGGGGGATCTATAACATGGTACTGTACTGACTTTGGCCATGCAAATGCCAATCACTGTGTATAGTACCACTGATATTCCTCAGAGGAGGGGTAAACTACAAAGACTGGAATGATCAATGAAGTGGGTAATTCAGTAATAAAAAGTAACTCACAATTCATAAATACAGTCTACCAAACAAACAAAAAAAGCAGGTACTGACTTAAATGTTGCCAAAGAAAGGCAAGCATCTATTTAAATACTATCTGTTTATACCTGTGGTTTCCTTTCCTAAATGTGTTATACTTTCAGTTTAATCCCTACACGTGCCTGGGTGATTATAGCAAAATATTACGGCTCCCGGATGCAATCAGTAATCGCTATTCGTATGTGATCACTCATTAGAAAGCTTTGAATGTTGTTGACACATGACTTGCAACTGGCTGGCCTGCTAAGTTCCAATTACTTACGACTGCCTTTAGCTCTGCTTGTAGCTTCATTAACTGTAGTTGCAGAAAACTCCCAGAATGTTAGACGTTAAATGGTCCTTTTTTCACAATTTTCATCTGCATGAGCTGTTAGATTTCCCACACAGGAGGATTCTGAGACTTCAAAAGATGCTTGTTGCAGTCAGTAACCTGCCCTGGACCATAAGGCTTTGTTAAGTCTACATTTCATGCTAGATGCCTGTCTGCTTAAGTGTATCAGTTGTGATGCTGAGAAGGGAAGTCATGAAGTTAGATGAAGTAGACCAAACTACAGACGGATCATCTTTGTGGTATTTTCTACTTATCAACTTTTTTAAACAGAATTTTTTCTGGCATCTCTTGAATTACAGTGCTGGCAATGATTCACACTTTTGAGTTTTTCTCTTTTCTCTGGGGGGTGTAACCACCATGGATTTAGCATATCTAAATAAGGGGGCATGTAGGAACATTAGTTTATTTATTCATGAAACATACTTATGGTGTTTGTTTTATAATTAGATAGTACATTAATGTAATGCAAAAATGGAATATGAAAACACAACTGTCGTAATCAGAGTTTGACATGTTTATGGCCTATGTAAGTAAAAAGGAGAGTGCTTGTTATGCCTTCCAGATTCTTCCAAACAGTGAAAACTTATTAACATCAATATACAGAATTGAAAATTAAAATAGAAGACGCAAGCATGTATTTGGAGCCATCTACAGACCCAGGAAACTACAGACCCATAAGTCTCACAAGACACATATGCAAAGCCATGGAAAGAATTATCATGGAAATAATTAATGATGATATAGTAAACCTCCAGACACTGGACCCAACCAAATTTGGTTTTGTCAAGGGTAGGTCATGTCTACTCAATTTGGTGGATTTCTTTGAGAAGGTCACCCAAACAATGGATGAGGGCAAAATGGTTCACACTGCCTACCTTGACCTGGCCAAGGCATTTGACACAATACCCAACTCGGGTACTGTTGACAAACTCAAGAGGTTAAGTACAAACCCTTATATCACCTGGTGGATAGCCAAATGTCTCACAGACAGGGCCCAGAAAATTAGAATGTGGGAGTACACCACTACAAAGAGGCCAGTCACAAATGGTGTCCTTCAGCGATTGGTCCTGTGACCGCTCTTTTTTGGCATTTACTTGTCTGAAGTCAAGGCCAACATCAATGGCCTCTGGCTGACCAATTTTGCAGATGATTGCAAATTAGAAGCTGTCATTGAATCCAACACAGACACAAATGTTCTCCAGGAAGGGCTGGCAGAGACAAACAACTGGTGACAGAGCCATGGACTAAAACTAAATACCAAGAAAAACATTATAGCATCCTTTGGGAAGTCATTCACCCCTTGTAATTATCATATTGACAACGCACTTCCTTAGAGTTGACCCAGTAATCAGGGATGTAGGGGCACACATAGGCAGTAATCTAGCCTTTGACCATCATGTGTCTACAATACTGAGGAAACTATTCTGTGTTGTGCAACCTATAAACAAAGTTATGGCATATATGTCCAAGAAGTCACTGTTCCACTGTATTTGGCATTCATCAGACCTATCATTGAGTACAATGTTCCCTTTGATATGTACCTAACCAGGCATATCAACAACTGGAACATCCACACAGGTTTCTCATGAAAATAATACAGGTCATAAGTAAAATGTCCTAAGCAGACCACAGGCCCTAGCCCAGTATTCTGTCTGCCACAGGCTGCTCAGGGGAGATCTACACCTGGCATACAGGGTATTATCAGACCCCACTCTGATGGACCTTATGCATATCTGCAAAACAATCAGCATGATAATGACCCATTCTGAAGACTTAAACCTTGTCTGTGATATAACTAGGACCTGCTGGAGAGACAGGTATGTATTCCAGATACTACCCTGGCTCTGGAAGAGGCTACCCATCCATGTGAAGCAGTGTTCCTCCCTAACCCAATTCAAGTGTAACTTGGGCAATTGGATGGGGACAGGAAATTCATCCCTGGTTTGGCACCTATGTCTCTAATGGACACAGTAAATGGTCCATCTTCTAGGCCCCTGCTTGTAAATGTTTCATCTCCCAAGCCCTGGCTTACACTTATCAAGGATACCAGAACTTGTCAGAGAGTTAGGATGCATGGCAAGGCTTAAAAAGGCCCTTGTGGTCATTAGCTTAGTAAACATGTATGGACTTATAAAACAGAATTATATTGGTCAGCAGATAGAAAATGAATGCTGTCTCATCATCCACACTGTATTAATAGTGTTGCATACAATTTTAAATTGGGGATAACTGGTTCATAAATTTCTGAATTTATCGTGTAACAATTTGAAAACAATGGTTATTGTATCAATCAGAATGTTCCATAGCCATACAACAAAGATGAATGTCCAAAATTCTATATCAATTAATGTATGCCAATAGATTATGCTGGCAAAGAGCTTTCATGTCTGAATTTCCAAAATCTGAAAATAGTATACATAACTATGTACATATACAATAGTATCCATAACTATGTACATCCACAGTCTTAACCATCCTTTTATTTGAACATCGCCTGCCTCATCTGTAATACCACAATGGTAATTTTTTAAAAATTGTCCAGTGCTGGAAGATTCATTCATCTTTATCTTCTTTGAAAGCCAATCACATTCCCAAATGCTTCTCACTGATAATAGCAAATTCCAAATCAGGTGCAGCTCATTTGCATTAGTTTGTGAGCATCTCTAGCAGGTAACAGCACTGCCACACTTTTATTTATTCAATTTAGCTAAAGAATATTGCCACATGTAAATACACTTATACTGGAGAACAGGTTAATGAAGATGCACGTATATATATATATATATATATATATATATATATATATATATATATATATATATATATATACATATATATATATATATGTGTGTGTGTGTGTGTGTGTGTGTGGTGTATCGGTGGTGGGTTCATATTATTTTATCATGGTGTGGATGGGAGGAGAAATGGCGTAGGAGTTATTCTGAAGGAACAGTATGTGAAAAGTGTTTTGGAGATGAAAAGAGTGTTGGATAGAGTGATGTTTATGAAGATGGAAAATGATGGTGTAATGATGAATGTTGTTAGTGCATATGCTCCACAAGTTGGGTGTGCAATGGATGAGAAAGAAAAAATTTGGAGTGAATTGGATGAAGTGGTGATGACTGTACCCAAGGGTGAGAGAGTGGTGATTAGAGCAGATTTCAATGGGCATGTTGGTGAAGGGAACAGAGGGGATGAGGATGTGATGGGTAGGTATGGTGTTAAACAAAGGAATACAGAAGATCAGATGGCAGTGGATTTTGCAAAAAGGATGGACATGGCTGTGGTGAATACGTATTTTAACAAGAGGGAGGAGCATAGGGTGACATACAAGAGTGGAGGAAGGTGCACACAGGTGGATTATATCTTATGTAGGAGGGCCAGTTTGAAGGAGATTGGAGACTGTAAAGTGGTGACCAGAGAAAGTGTAGTTAGGCAGCATAGGATGGTGGTTTATAGGATGACGTTGGTGATCAAGAAGAGGAGGAAGAGTGTGAGGGCAGCACCAACGATCAAATGGTGAAAATTGAAAAAGGGTAGTTGTGAGGTGGAATTCAGGGATGAGTTAATGCAGGTACTGGGTGGCAGTGAATAGTTACCAAATAGCTGGGTAACTACAGCAGAGCTAGTAAAGGAGACGGCTAGAAAGGTGCTTGGTATCACATCTGGACAGAGGAAGGATGACAAGGAGACATGGTGGTGGAATGAGGAAGTACAGGAGAGTATACAGAGAAAGAGGATGGCAAAGAAGATGTGGGATTGTCAGAGAGATGAAGAAAGTAGACAGGAGTATAAGGAGATGAGGTGCATGGCAAAGAGAGAGGTGGTGAAGACTAAGGATAAGGCATATGAAGAGTTGTATGAAAGGTTGGACACTAAGGAGGGAGAAAAAGACCTGTACCAATTGGCTAGCCAGAGGGACCAAGCTAGGAAAGATGTGCAGCAGGTAAAGGTGATAAAGGATAATGAGGGAAACATACTCACAAGTGAGGAGTGTGTGTTGAGGAGATGGAAAGAGTACTTTGAGGTGTTGATGAATGAAGAGAAGGTTGGATGATGTAGGGATAGTGAATCATGAAGTGCAATGGATTAGCAAGGAGGAAGTAAGGATAGCTATGAAGAGAATGAAGAATGGAAAGGCTGTTGGCCCAGATGACATACCTGTGGAAGCATGGAGGTGTTTAGGTGAAATGGCAGTGGAGTTTTTAACCAGAATGTTTAATGAAATCTTGGAAAGTGAGAGGATGCCTGAGGAATGGAGAAAAAGTGTTTTGGTACCGATTTTTAAGAATAAGGGTGATGTGCAGAGCTGTAGTAACTACAGAGGGATTAAACTGATCAGTCACAGCATGAAGTTATGGGAAAGAGTAGTGGAAGCAAGGTTAAGAAGGGACGTGATGATTAGTGATCAGCAGTATGGTTCCATGCTGGGAAAGAGCACTACAGATATGATCTTTGCTCTGAGAGTGTTGATGGAGAAGTACAGAGAACGTTAGAAGGAGTTGCATTGTGTGTTTGTAGACTTAGAGAAAGCAATTGACAGGGTGCCTAGAGAGGAGTTGTGGTATTGTATGAAGAAGTCAGGAGTGTCAGAAAAGTATGTAAGAGTGGTACAGGATATGTACGAGGGTAGTGTGACTGCGGTGAGGTCTGCGGTGGGAGTGACGGATGCGTTTAAGGTGGAGGTGGTGTTACATCAAGGATCAGCTCTGAGCACTTTCTTATTTGCAATGGTGATGGACAGGTTGACAGACGAGATCAGACAGGAGTCCCTGTGGACTATGATGTTTGCAGATGACATTGTGATCTGTAGTGAGAGTAGGAAACAGGTGGAGGAGACCCTGGAGAGATGGAGATATGCTCTAGAGAGAAGAGGAATGAAGGTCAGCAGGCAGAATATATGTGTGTGAATGAGAGGGAGGATAGAGGAATGGTGAGGATGCAAGGAACAGAGGCGGCAAAGGTGGATGAGTTTAAATACTTGGGGTCAATAGTTCAGAGTAACGGTGAGTGTGGAAGAGAGGTGAAGAAGAGAGCACAGGCAGGATGGAGTGGGTGGAGAAGAGTGTCAGGAGTGATTTGTGACAGACGAGTACCGGTAAGAGTGAAAGGGAAGGTCTACAAGAGGGTAGTGAGACCAGCTATGTTATATTGGTTGGAGACAGTGGCATTAACAAAAAGGCAGGAGTTTGAGCTGGATGTGGTAGAATTAAAGATGTTAAGATTTGCACTGGATGTGACGAGGGTGGACAGGATTAGGAATAAGTATATTAGGGGGTCAGCCCAGGTTGGAAGGTTTGGAGACAAAGCCAGAGAGGCATGATTACGTTGGTTTGGACATGTGCTGAGTTGGGATGCTGAGTATATTGGGAAAAAGATGCTAAGGATGAAGCTACCAGGTAACAGGAAAAGAGGAAGGCCTAAGATAAGGTTTATGGATGTGGTGAGAGAGGCCATGCAGATGGTTGGTGTGACAGAGCAAGATGCAGAGGACAGGAAGAAATGGAAACGGGTGATCTGCTGTGGTGACCCCTAACGGGAATCAGCCGAAAGAAGATGAGGATATATATATATATATATATATATATATATATATATATATATATATATATATATAGATATATATATAGATATATATATATATATATATATATATATATATATATATATATATATATATATATATATATATATATATAAAATATATATATAGATATATATACAGATATATTATATATATATATATATATATATATATATATGTATATATATATATATATATATATATATATATATATGCATGTGTCTGTATGAATGTCATGAGTTAATGAGGATGCGTATATATATATATATATATATATATATATATATATATATATATATATATATATATATATGTATGGATCTAGGACTTTTGATTGAAAGATCAAAAGTCCGAATCCATTATCACCAAATATGCTTTACCGAAAGCGCTTTCACCGAAAAAGTGCTTACGGTAAAGTATGTTTAAAAAAAAAATACAACACTAAACCCACTTCTATATGGGGGGCAAGTCCCCCTGCACCCCCCCACTTTAATATACTCACTCCGAGGATGCTCTACAGAGGGGAAAAGGGAATTTTCCCTTATCCGCACCATAGTACGCCCGGCACAATGAGCATACTTATCCGAAAGTGCTGCTTTGGTGAACAGCACTTTCGGTTAAGTATGTTTGGTGATTTCTGCTTTGGTGGTAAGTGCATTCGGGGATCTGTACGGATCCCATATATATATATATATATATATATATATATATATATATTGATGTCATTAGTTAATGAAGGTGCACATATATATATATATATATATATATATATATATATATATATATATATATATATGTACTAGTGCCATGAAACTAATGCCCTCTCTCAAATGCTTTTTTCTTAAGCAGACACACTTTTTCAGTGACTTAAGAAGAGATCTGCATAGTTTCTAAAAAGTGTGAACTGGGAGGTGCAATGCACTAACAAAATCCAGCAGTGTGGGAATTTTATAAAGTGCAAGACTTGCTGCTGAGCTTATTAGACACTGAAAGATGTAAATCGACCATAGTTGCAGGTATTTTTAAAATGGAGGTAGATTCCATAACAGATTTCAAGTTCAATCTAAAAATGGCCATGTCATGAGTTGACAGGGAAAAAAATCTTGTCAGTAAATCTAGGGCTAGGGAAAACTAATGCTGTCAGTATATAGGTGTTGAGTTAATCAAATATCTGTCTAAATCCCAATTCCTACTACTAATTTCAAGAGTCACAGAACAAATAAACCCCTTCCATAAGTAGTTTTTAGTCCCTCAGAGTTCCAGGCATGGCTCCTACCCTCTAGACTTTCCAATCCTTTTGTGCATGAATACGTTCTAATACAGACAGGAACTAGGCACGTTGCAAGACACACCTATCATGCAACATGTACACATGGAACACCATTAGCATTTGAATAAAAGTCTAGTAATGCTAATCGGCTCACCATTTGTGGCGCATTCAGTTTTTCCTTGGGATACTAGTGCGATGGCCATCCCATAAACATGTTGATACAATTTTTGAACATTATCTAAGTATAGAGTCTTACATGGCTAGAATATGTGCCTGGCAAGAAACAGGAACTTGAATGGCCTTACCGTCTTACCAATATTATTCTTTACCAAAAATAGGAAATGGAACTCTATCTGCCTTGTGATGTTATGATACATGTCATACATGTTTGGACAAGCAGCTTAATAAGATGCCAAACCATATGCCCCATATACATGTTATCTTCCAGCCTTGCTACATCCCACTCCTCAGAAAAACATTAGTTTATTGTGGCTAATAAGGGGACTAGAACACCCTCTAAAAAATTGAGTAAGTTAGGTGAGAGATTCATTCAAACAAATGGTGTAGTCATTGGCACAAACTCAAATAATAGTCCAATGTGTGACCAAGATCTTGATGCCACATGTATTTAATGCCCCATGTGTTTTGATGTCCATGTGTTTTGGTGCTTCCTGTGGTCTGAAACTAAAATAAAATGTCAGCATTTCAGTTGTCAATACTAACATGGGGCTGTAGCAGGGATCCCTAGCAGTACCCACCTGCACCATATAGTTGGCATGCAAGAACTGGCACATAGCGATGACAGACTCTGTAATAACAAAATAACCCAACTGTCTCCAGAAAAATGTCCACTCAATTTCACCAAATGCATTCTGTCAGTCAAAACAGAGAATACTTGTCAGGGTATCAATGTTCTTAGAGACTTGGGCCATATTCAGCTAAAGTCAGATATGGTCAAGTCCATATAAATGGCTCTTACATTCTTGTTGTGTGAAGTTACTCAGTTTGTGTAACAGTGGCACACACATCTTTACTAACTTTATCAAAAATCTGATTTCCATGTGAACTAAGGCAATAGGTCTGTAGTTAAAGTGATTGCACAGTGTCCTTCCTTGGGAAAAAAAACAACATATTTACCATGTTTGAGGACTGCAAAAGTGACCAATCTCATATATACACTAATTTAGATGAAATAACAGGGGTCACAAGTGCTCATTACAACTGTGAGAAAACTCTATGTGGATTCCATGTGGTCCCAGGGATTTCCCTACTGGCAGATCATTAATCTAATTCAGTGTCTTTGTTATGGCGATATTGCAGTTTAATAATGCTAAATTTTATGTGGTCACTTTCAATATAGCTAACGTTCCCAGGAAATTATCAATATCGTGAGGTACAGTCTTAGATACTGAGTGGTATAGCAGGCTATAAAATGTCTAGAACATGTTTTGGAACAAACCATCATTTTGGATTATTTCAGAGCAGCTGCAACTCAGTTTTGAAACTGTGAAAACTAAGGATTGCTGTCTGGACAATGGGAGGGACAGTGATATGGTTATAGGTGGAGTGCAATATGTATTTGTTGATGGTAGAGTAGGGGTTAAATAAAAGTTTCATTTATTATGCAGGTCCATCTAAATTTTATTTTTAATGCAGGGAAATTAAAAACTTCAGAGCTCAATAGTTCAACATTATTTTTGAAAGTCATAAGAAAAAGGCCATAAGGAAAAATATAGAAAACTGTACTAGGTGAGGACAGGTGGGACATTTTTGGGTTGACTAATTATATCTGAAAACATAAGAGTATTCCGAATATTAATCAGGTACAATTTTCTAAACAGGATATGAGAGTATAAGAAGGTACTTTCACAAGACATGAGGTAGAAAACTTTACTAACAATGTATATAGCTAGCAGCGGAAATGTAAGGGCGGACTGTCAGTGTATGGAGATACAAAGAGGTGAATAGGAAGTCACTTAAGCTAGTGGTATAACACTAAGATTAGGATTGAGGTATTCATTCATGACGAAGGGAAGACAAAAACAGTTTCTGTTTAACAGGACTGGGGAAAGAGTAAGACAAAAAGTTGAAAAAAATGGTAAGATAATCCAGGCACACAGGGAAATATTTTAAATGGGAAATGACAGTGTCTGTAGCATAAATGTCCTCAAAAAGAGGTAGGAATCTTTGCAATGCATGAGTGAGACAATGGTAGATAAAATGCATCGTATAAATGCTACATTTGTAGCTGAGAAAATTTGAGTTATCCTATGTGCCATTGACATATAGTGGTGAGCATTTCTTTGAATTTGTTTGCTGATACAGCCATCCCATTAAATATTAATTCCATTGTTTTGAATGCACAACAAGACCGCAACTGTATTTGAATTACATGACAGTGGAGAAAGGCAGAACAAGGGATAGCTTTTCTTATTGAAATGTAAGACATTAATGTTCAGATTGTACATGAAATCAAGGAAGTGAAGAATTTAGTGTCAGATTTTTTTTTTTTTTTTTTTTTTTGATTTTGGTATTATTGTCCAGCTTCATCAAAAGGAGCACATGAGGCATTAGATTGTTAAGTTGTAAATGTAGGGTGTTATGGGTAGGAAACAGAGATAGTAATCTGTACAATATTACAAGATAAGTCAAGCAAATTAAGTAAGATATTTAGAATTGAAAAATACATCTTAGGGTTCATTTTCAGCATTGTGCTTCATACAGATAATTTGTCAGAAAGGGCAGTTAGGGTCAGGAAAATATTTGTAAACATTTTTTTAAGTTATGAGGCTTGAAGGATTAAACTAGAAACAAAAAGTGGGGTATTGGGAGAAGATTTAAGGTCCACAACGTATATGTGACAATGTAAAAGTAAATTTAAAAAAGGATTTAGTCTGGCAGTTGGTGCAGAGGATCAAGGCTGTGAGCTGCAGTTCCTGGGGTAGGGTTTGATGCCATCATTTGCCTACTGTGTGACTTTGAGCAAGTCACCTGCTCAGATGGTGTTCCTTTGTTACCCCAGAAAGGGACTGTGTGCCCAGTGGGCCTATCTTGTTAAGAAATGGCTATTATCTTTATTATTATTATTATTGAAGTCATACAAATGAAAGATGTGTTACATAGAATATGGGTGGAACATACAGCTCTAGAGCTAATTTATAATTGCTGGGTTGATTATTAGATGGATAAATGAAAAAGAAAAAGAGACATGACAGTGATGAGTATAAATAATGAGTCATTGATAATCAAAATGGCCTCAAGGTAAGAAGCACTCTGACAAATGAAAAAGAAAGCATTTTTTAAGTAAATATCAAGGGTATGATGGTTTGGTTGGCAAGAAAGGCATGTTGCTTGAAGGGAAAAGTCGGCATAGAAAACACCTTTCAAAAATCTAAGGAAAAATATGTTTTATGACCAATTTAGTCAATAATGAGGACAGAGAGGTGCACTTTGTTGGATGGATGCTTGAGGTTAACAGGAATGAGCTATTAAGAAAGTTAAGAAAAGTGAAAAAAAATTATTAACAGAAAAGGGGAGTACTTAGAGTAATAAGGGAAATCTCCAAAGCAAAAGTTACTCTTCAGAGTTTTTTAAGGATATGATGAATTGTAAAATTGAGATGTTTATAAATATACTGTATAATGTTTAAGAAAAGGATGCAGGTTTAGTAAGACTCTTATGGTGAAATCAATAAGTTATTGTACAATAAGGGAGATATGACATTATTAATTATTTGGACACCTATCTTACTGGAGTCTGACTAAAAATGTTAGCTTGGGCATTAAAATAATGTATTAAAATGTATGTGGTTGTTGGATAGAACTTGATGCAGATATATTAGCCTGAGCTAAGATATTAGAGTATTCTTTGGTGGTTGAAGATCATCATCATCATCATCATCAGTCCTATTTTCCTCATTTTTATTTGGGGTTGGAGTGTCACATCAGCATTAGTCAATGTGACCAAATCACCTAGAGCCACAATTTACACCACTGAGTGGCTAGCCCTGACACTGCCTCAGTGCCTGAAGATAATTAATGAAAAACTGTAGAGAAGGAATAGCAGGTCATTTAGTTTTATTAGATATGCAAAAGCTTTTGATTTTATAAACAATGAAAGTGTGTCTTAAAGATGTTATAATTTGGGAGCATGATTTGAGCCCTGAGCATAAAAGGCTTTTGCCAACACACAGACACACACACACACACACACACACACACACACACACACACACACACACACACACACACACACACACACACACACACACACACACACACACACACACACACACACACACACATGCACATGATGTTTTATTCTTATTCCCAGAGTTATGTCATGCATGGGCATAAACACTTTATAGTGTGTCAACCTACAGTAAACTGATATTAAGACAAGTGTCTATTCAAGGAGAAGGGGGATACATAAGGTTGTAGGTTAAGTCTCTCATTCTTTAGATCAAATATTAATTAGATAGTTCACTAAGTGACAATATAACATATTAAGTCATTTGCAAAAAGCAGTGTACTTTTAAATATTGAGTAAGGCTCCATTCTTTATGGTACAGAAGCACTAGAACATAAATGTAGAATCCAGTGAAAAGCAGCACATTGTTTAAAATCAGTAATCAGAATCTGCTGTGATTAAGCAGTATATGACTTCACTGATGAGCAGCATAACATGTCACAACCCAGGGGTTGGTTGTCAAACATCCCATCCTATCCTGGAAGCTAACATAGTTATTTCCTTTACTTTCTCCTGACATTTTCCTGTAAGTATCCAGACAGAAGTCAAGCCCTTTGCCCACTAAAATGGATCTATATAACTATCTCACTTATCATAATTTTTTTTGTAATTCTATTGCTCTGCACTGAGCTTTCCTGAACTTTACTGCAATAATAGGAACACTGACATTCCTACACTTGGAGAGCTTTTACAAATCCTCCAACCTCTTCAGTTTGACTGTTCATTGCTAACACTGCAAGTGTAGAGTGCACAAATGAGCCCATGGTAATGCTCTACAGAAGGACTGAATGGACTGGTTTAGGGACAGTCATTCCATGGCAGGGAAGGTTGAAGTACTCCTGTCATCATGCCAAAATGTAATAAGCCACTACCTAACAACCCCACATCACTGATTATCTCTCAACCAATGAGAATCATATTTCCATGCAAAAGTAGCCCGATAACCATTCTCTGTTGCAACCTCTATAGAGACCATTGTGTGGGTGGGAAAGTGCACTGATATATGTTGGGCTTCAATCTTACCTGTTGCTTTACTAGTGGATGTCAAAATAAAATCAGTTCCACTCACAGTCCCCAGACATGGCCTATAAAAGGTGAAATCAGAGGAATCAGGGTAGAAAACATGCCATGATCTACCAATTCCAACCCACCCAGAGCATTACAAAGATCCATAGTCTTGTATGGATATCTATCAACCCCCGCTGGTAACTTGTCTCTATTCAGGTAAAAAAATCGTATTGAAATGCCTACCAACAAACAGAAGATAGTGCTGGCTATGATATACTTTGAGATGTCTAAACAGCCTCATATGTAAATCCATGTAAACATTTATCATTGAATTAATCAGCAAGCCACTGGGAACCTCTAAACACTGGACCAATCCCAATTTGGCTTTATCAAAGACAGGTCATGCTTACTCAATCTGGCGGACTTCTTTGAAAAAGTCACTAAAGTGATAGATGAAAGTAAGACAGTCTACACTACCTATCTAGATCTGGCTAAAGTTTTTCACAATCCTCGACTCAGACATAGCAGAGATGCTCATCAAACAAGAAATAAATCTTTGTTTCTACTGTTGGATTGCCAAGTGACTCATAGATAGGACACAAGAAATCAAGGTAGATGATGCTACCTCTGCAAAAAGGCAAGTCATTAGTGAAATCCCCTATGGGTCAGTGATGGGACCTCTCCTGTTTGGCATCTACTTTTAGAAGAAAAGCAAACAATGAGGAACTCAGGCTGCCCAAGTTTTGGATGACTGCAGGTTAGGAGCAGATATTAAGTCCCAAAATGACTCAGCCATCCTGCAGGAAGGCCTGTTGTAACCAAATTACTGGTGCCATAGTTATGGACTAAAGGCAAATGCCAAAAAGTGCATTATTGCATCCTTTGGAAAACTGACTACCCTGGGAATCTACCACATCGATAATATGCTCCTTAAAGTTGACCTAGTAGTTTAGCAGTCAGGAATATATCTGGACAGTGACCTATTATTTGACCAGCATTTATCCACTGCGGTTTAAAAATCCTTCCATAATTCACAGCTTATAAGCATAGGAATAGCTTCTAGATGCAAAGATTTCATTTTCCCCCTCTACTTAGCCCTCATCAGACAGAGACAGATCGAGCAGTAGGTGACCTAGGCAGCTGCCTAGGGCCTGCTGGCTGCTGACACCCTGGCCACAACATAAATTTTAATTAAAATCTAAAAACTGTAATTAAAATATGTTTTCCCTTTTTTCGGGCCATTGTGTTGTGTCTGTGTGCAGATGCACACAGAGCAACATGAACAAGATTTTATTTCCAAAGTAGAGCCTTCCTTCCAGTAAATGGAGGTACAGTATGAGCTACATTTGCAGAGATTTGCTGCAGCAGCAGCAGACTTGATTTCTGAAAGAAGTGCAGTGCAACATGCGCAAAGTGGATGGAGCCTTCCTACAAGCAATGTGTGCTGAGACAAGCAGATTTTTGATTTCCCCAAAGTGAATTTACAGAGAAGGTATGAGGAGTTTGTTTAATGCACTTGTTAGAGAGAGCAGTTTAGTTAATTAACTTAAAGAAACGGACTTGCTTGACGAAAGTATAATGGCACAAACCCACCAAAAACGAGTATCCAACTAGAATAGTACTAGCGAGGGTTTAATAAGAAAATCCACAATGCGTAAAAAAGACAGTTTAAGTTAAGCGCTTTCGTTTTGGCTCATGCCAAACTTTTTCTAAAACCATGAGCCAAACGAAAGCGCTTAACTTAAACTGTCTTTTTTACGCATTGTGGATTTTCTTATTAAACCCTTGCTAGTACTATTCTAGTTGGATACTCGTTTTTGGTGGGTTTGTGCCATTATACTTTCGTCAAGCAAGTCCGTTTCTTTTGGTTTTCGTTGGTTTATTTATACTCTTATTGTCTTAGTTAATTAACTTGCTTATGTTCAAATCTTGCATCTTAGACTCAGGAGACACTAACTTTAATCATCTATACCAGCTATCAGTTGATCAAAATGTTCCAAAATAGGTGTGTTTGTCATTTATTGGTTCATACATTTTGTTTCACTGCTTAATGGAAAAAAGTTCAAAACCACAAATTTAAAATGCACTCTAATAAATGTTGCTGTATTAAACAAGAAAGGCATTAAATTAGGAATGTGACTGAAATAACACATGTATTTATCCATGAGCCTAGAAAATGTTCACGATTCCTATGGTTAGAAAACAGTTCAGTGACCAAGGTACACTTAATCCATCAGTGGTGCATTTTCAATGAATGTGAGCTTCAAGGGGAAGAGAAGTTTGCTGTTGATCATGCCAAGTCTGTTATCAATGTGCATGTGTTTTATTTAGCAAATGGCCGTGGGTTTATATTATAAAATTTGAAATCATTGGTTTAGTACAACAAGCAGCAGACTTACCATTAGTGTAGAAGGCTGTGGGGTCTTCTCCCACACCACAAAGATAGATCACTGACATTGCAGTGCAGTATAAGGGGGGGAGCTGCAACCCTGAGGGTGCTGTCCTTCACATGAGATATTAAACTGAGGCCTCATCTGTCTGTGTTGGTGGCAGGTGTTGTGAGGTGATTTACATCCACCAGAGCTATGAAAAAGAGTAGTGGGCCTTTACTTACACGTTTCCATTTTCTTCCTTCACTATTATAAATTCATACTTATTTATTCTACCTAGCTTTTATCCTAATTAGACCCCCCACTCCTTTTTCCATAACCACCATCTCATTTTATTTAATATTGTTGTGAAAATCCATTTTTCCATTAAGCATAATTTATTTTACCCTTTCATTTGATATAACATGTATAAGACAAAGCCTCTTTTTATCTATTCTTTTAACATATTCTTTACTTCTAATGTTATAATACCCATATTTAATCATATTCATATTCTTGTCCATTTCTTTTATATTTTCAAAAAATTTCTTTAAATGACATTTTCTATAATTATACTTCTCTTTTAAATTTCAAACACATGTTCAGTAGTTTCCTCTTCCCCACAATGGATTTGGCTGTGGTTCTTACAAGGAGGCCAACTAGACAGAAAGCCAGGCTACAACTAAGCCAACTCTCAGATTAAGAAATCATTGACAGGTACCACTTACAGAGACAGATGATTCAGGCTGTGTGCAACATGTGCACCCCACATGTCTGTGCACACATTATGAGGCAACCTCATATCTCTTGAAACAAAAGTCTGTCTAAGCCTAGGTTTACTGGCATCTTTGACATTCCAGTGACATATAGGAGATGTTATAAGAGTGTCACGGGCAGCTGCCAATCAAATCCTTGCACAATTTCTGGCAGCAATGTGCAACAAGGTAGATGAACACATGCACTTTCCATCTACAGCCATGGAACGGTGAAACATCATGCACCATTAGCACAACATTTCCAGCTTCCCTCATGTTCTTTTTTTTATTTTATTTATTTATTTATTTAACATTTGTTGACCGGGAAAGTCCGTCTAGGTTCCACAGAGCCTGTTTTCAGTGGAGGCCCAGGGAGAAATGCTCCAGACGCATGTCTTTAGAATGTGGGTGGAAACCGGAGTACCCGGAAGAAACCCACGCGAACGCAGAGAGAACATGCAAACTCTGCACAGAAGGCACCAGCAGTGAATTGAACTGAAGAACCTCTTGCTGTGACGTGATAATGTTAATCGCTGCACCACTGTGCCGCCCAATAATTCTTCATACAATAGACTGCACACATATCCATATTAAGAACCATATGGAAGTAGAAGTAGAAAGAATAATCACTAGAAAGTGGTGGCCATCCATGAACTGTCAGGTGGTATGCACAGCAGATGCCAGCATAAAGAAATATCATAGTGACGCACCCTGGGAGTGTCCATGATGCTGACATATATAAGGAAAGTGATCTGAAGGCTGCATTCCAATATGGTGAACTATCTGGGGGACTACTATTAGGTATGTACAGGAACACAGCTAGGATATAAGCTAAATACATCTCTGTCAGCACTGTACATGATAGCAACATATGTGTTTCCCCTCCCCACAACAGGTGACTGTGGTTATCCACTTGAGCTGTGGCTACGACCACATACAGAGAATCTTCCAGCTCTTCAGAGGAGGCTTGCATTAGAATGCATGTCATGACACAAAACACCATAGAACATGTTTTTGGTGTATTAAAAAACAGGTTCAGTTGTCTGAACACATCTGGGGGTGCACTGCAATAAACACCTGAAAAGGCAGCATATATGATTACTGTCTGTGCCATGCTGCACAATATGTTACCAGCCACATGGGAGTCTTTCTGATGCAGGTGTTGGTGAACTACCCCAAGAACCCCAGATATCTGAGAATGACATTCTGCATCAGAAGAGGAGCAGGAGAAAACAGGGGTAGTAGAAACAGGCATGGGCAATGAAGGATGCAGCTACAAGTCCAATCTTAGGCAACACAGCAGCATCTGACACAGACCTTTGAGTCATGCCAAGCCACACGTACAGAGGTATACAGATTAAACATTGATGTTCAGGTGTTGCCCCACAACAGCATTACAGATTTCATCTAATGGAAATTACCCAGTAGATGAACATTCTGAGCATCAGACATAACAACATAATTGTAACATATAACAGTATGACCATATACACATTTGTCATGACAGGGACCATAGACTCATGCTACAAGTGACGCTGGTATGCATACAAACTCATAGTGGTGTATGTGTATATAGCAGACAACAAGGTACATACATCTATGAATCCCATTTCTATCTCTACACTATCAAATATTGCAAGCAGGAAAGTAAGTCAGAACATACTGCAGAGCTGTTGTCAATATCACAAGTAATATATAGCAATGTATGGAATGGCTAATGTATCATATACTGAATGGAGTCACCTAAGTCAGTAAAAGTGACAGACTCCAGTGGCATCAGACTTCACAACAACCACAGACAGATGAGAGCGTCAGTGGTCTAGACAGCAGTCATCATCACCATGGGGTGAGAATGATACTACTGGACAGAGTGCATCAGCTGTCTGTGTTACTCTAACACAGTCTAGAAAACCCACATTGATGGCTCACACTGCAGTCCTGGCTGGAAATTGTAGTTATGGAAACACTTGGCCCATGTTGCTCCACAGAGGAGAATGATGGGATGATGCCAGCATGTGGAAACACACTGTGGAAAGGAGCATAGATGTGAGATGACAACCTAGCCATGACTGCTGTGTTCACACCAGACTGGCTAGGAGCAGATGTGTGTGCACATTGCAGCATAGGCACTGATGCCCAATGGGCAAGGGTTTATCTAGTGAGTGGGGGTCTGCCTCTCCCATACGGCACTGGGCTAAGCACAGTCAGGGCATGTAGAAATCTGCTCATACTATGACACTGATGTAGTACTGCTGTAACCAGGGATTCAACAGACTGTGCCACAGATAACATGCTTTCAGTCTGAACAGCCAACGCTGTCATGACCTCATTGTGCCTGTGCTTCTGTCCTTCATGCAGCTAACACAGCTGGTGTGTAACACAGAAGTCAGATCCATGACATTGCTGGGAATATTAATTTACCTGTCAGAGTAGGTGAATACCCTCTGACACATGTGCATGCATATCAGCTATATGCCTATGTGTACTGTGCCAGGCAGTATCACTAATTTATGGAGAAGTGCCAACATCACCAGCAGACTCAATATGGGACTGTGGCCCATAGGCCTCATCTTATCCACCATCTGATGTCCCCACATTGTCAGAATCGATGGACTTGTTTTCCTCGACATCTAAGGCAACAGCCTCATTCACATGACTGTTACCATCTGGGCCAGACTGTATCACCAAATCTGTGTCCTGTGTGCCAGGAGCCATGCTAGCATACTGAGGCACATCAGATCCCACCTTCACAATAATGGACAGGCTAATGGAGAATGAAGGCAGTGGATGTGCTAAAAGAAGAGACTGATGACAGAGGTCATTTAAATGCATTGTATCACATGCTGGGTATCATTACTGACATATGCCACAACTATATTGCTACAATGTTACAGATGCTAAGGACTTACCAGGAGATCTAGTCTGAGTGTGGCCCACAAAACATATATTATATGGAGTTGACAATTATGTTACATATGCAACATACATGACATAGGTGAGGAATAACAAAATAAGTCACACCTGACATGTCCTCATGAGAATTTGGTGTTAGAGTCGAGGGCTAAAATGCAATGGCATTAAGACAGTATTGTTAAGCACATACTTGCCAGGATGTAGGATTCCAACAGAGGTACAACACACGTTAGGTAATATGTATACACATCAGTTGCTTGTGGCTTAGGTGCCAATGTAAACTGTTCTATGCATGTGTAGAAGGACAGAGTGTTAATGGAGAACAACAACAGGAGTAACAGCAATCACATGTAGGAAAGAGAAGAAACAGCAAGCCAGTTACACCCTCCCTATGTTGTGAGTTTGCCTGTCATAATCCGGTCCTGCAGTAGGAAAATACAGACAAAGCAAACACATTCATAATTGCAGGCATAGGTACATGACAGCATATACAAAGAAATAACAGGATATGGTAACACTCACATGATGAACCTTGCACATTTTCGCCAAATGTCCCTCTGTATGAAAAACAACATTAATTTCAAACAACAGCTGTGCTACACAGTGCTGTTGCCTATGAATAATGTGGGAAACCATGCCTGATCTGTCTGTAGGTGCACCTGCATGGCTCATGTCTCCAGAAGATGTTTTTATGTTACAATGCCAAGGAAATTTCAATATGACAGTATACAGCACTGGCATGACAGAAGACAGAGGCAATAACAGTTAATGGTCACAATAACAGTAAATGAAGATACTCATCTGCAATGTCTTGCTGCTGTGTACAAGTGGATGGGCCTGTGCACATGAATTCAGAGAACATTACACATGTTGCTTTTAGTATTATGTATGTTCTGAACTTGTACACCAACATGTCATTGCACTTACTTTAGTCATTGTCATCATGAGTGCCCCCATGTGCACGATGCAGTTCTGCTGCTGTAACACAAAAATAATAATACATGTGTACGCATGTAACAAAAATCTGTACTGAGGTATTCTGTATGCTGCATATATGTGCTGCCTGGCACACCTGCTTTTATGTCACCTGTGGGTATGCAGCGTTCCTCCTTGTCATATACAAAGATCCAAGATACAGTATGAGCTTGTCTGGAAGGGTCAGGGTGGGCCACCACTGGTATCATCTCTCAGCCTCTCCTACCAGTGTATCCTCTTTTCTATATGAAGGATCATATCAGAGCAGCATCAGTGGCAGGCCTCCCAGGATCTGTTGTGGCCTCTCATAGCATTAATCATGTTGGTAAAGTCAGTCCACACTACATTCCTCCAAACTTCGTTCCCTGCTCATCCAGGGAGTCTCTATTCATGCTGGTGCAGAGCACCTATTATAATCTCATTTTCCTGTGGTGAAAAATTGTCTTTCCTAGGTCTGTTTGCATCTGGAAGACAGTTATATGCACATGGTTAGACTGATGTGGGTGCCCACATATGGAAATGATTATGTTGGCAGCTTATGTCAATTTACCCTCTCTACGTACTTTTGCAGTGCAAAATTATATGAAATAATTCCTGTTCCTTATAGTAGTGTGATGTATAAAACCACGTGTGATATGAAAACAATGCCTGAATGCATAATACAAGGAACAACATCACAATTTGTGATATCTGTAGAGGTTGTATGTGGGATTTGAACCCATTACAGTGGCTACCATCACAGTAGAAATTCCACAACAACACAGTTGTGCCACACAAATATTACTTTTTGCATGCACTTTGCACTGATATACTACACTTAACACACATGTAAAACAATAATGTTGGTTGGCTGTCAATCACATCCTGTAATGTCAAGAGATGTTATATCACATGAGCCTAAACAGCAACCTGTTGGAAAAAAAACAGTCAAAGGACCTGAACTGTTATGCATGAGTAACTATATCAATACAATCATGACGTAGCAGGCAATACTGCCCTCAGTTCATCTGTATGAAATGAAATTCAGTGATATTACTATTATATTACTCTTAGCAGAAAGTTATCTGTGCAGTAGTAATTGAACAACATAAGGCAATTTTCAGAAAACCTCATAATCTGTAATCGTACCACAGACAGTGCAAGGTAACCATATATAAACATGAGTATAGTTTTATTGATGCACTATTTATAGTACATGTGTTAGTAAGCATTAATGAATAAATATCCATAACACAACTGCAACTACATACCACATAGCAATGTATGGATAATGTCAGAATCCGTTGGTTTCCTTAAGTATACCACACTGTACAGAACCACCAGCAATATATAAGAATGTTTTGTTCATGCATCCTTATGTACTGTTCATTGGTGCTCTTTCCCTTTATCTGTGCATATGTGAAATCCCCACTTGTTAGTGATGAAGATGTAGCCACCTGTATTCATACAGGTCAATCCTAAACCCCTCCAGTAAGTCAAACACATTTTTATTGTATACAATTTTCACTAAAATCATCAATTTAAGTATGTACATTTCTAATGAGTAATAACACAATAGTTCTAAAAGGAGAGAAACATATCCCACCACATTAATGCTAGCAGGTGCCACATTACCTTTGCTGCTACCTGTGAGTCTGGTATACCTGAAAGTAAGACCACCTATGTGCACACAATTTTTAAGTCTCATTTGCACCATTCATAATGAATGAGGTTCATTAACATTTGAGGTATTGGAATCCCATTTGCACGCATCCAAATAAGTTTTGGAAATTCAGCACATTAACCAATAGCTCAGCATAAGGGAAAGCTGCTCTGTGCAAATAATCAATAGGTATTGTTAAAAAGGAATGTATGTAGCACACGCCTGTTACCCTCCAATTATCTGATACCATCCAATAATCACCACTTTTAAATTGTGATTTTGCTACATTTCCAGATTAGAACATTGCTAGCTGAAAACTGAGTAGGACCTTGCTGAGCAATTTTTGGAAGTTTGATATCTTCATGTTATCATCAACATAGCTACTGGGAGGATGCTTTTATGTGTTAGGACACTCAGTTTGACTGAGGAGGAGACCACGTAGATGCTGTCCATCTATGCTGGAGTGGACATTGTGTGACAGCCAGACCATAGAACTGCACAATGATCAACATCTGGAACTAGACTGTGAGGGGAGCACTGACATTGTACTGTAATCTAATAGACCGGAGTGCAGACCCACCACCATTATGATGAACTGCATCAGAGGGTCACTGAGGATCTTCACTGGAGGGTCAACAAGGTGCAGAGACAGCCAGCAGACACCTACAGTAAGTGTCATAGTACTAAGTGTACCTGTACATTCCTAAGGAAATCATAGATATAGCTGTGACCCTTACATCAGACATATTCATTTTAAACTTATTTAGTTTTTGTGAAAGTTAGATCATCTGGCTAATCAAGGAGGTAAAGTGACTGTTCTTGTAAGTATGGGTTTGATTCCCACTGCGGTTATTTCTTTAATATTTTTTATCATGTACATACTGTTGAACATTAGATTTGTTTGTTTTCCAAATTAAAACTAAGAAAACACACTAGCCAGGGAGTACAGCACATCTCATTTTTTAATTTTACATGAGAGCTTTTGTTAATGAAGTATTAACATCTTCAGATATCCCTGTCTAGCATGTTTTTTTTTTTTATTTTCAGTTTTTCTTAGTTTGGCTTTTTCTTTTTTCCAAATTATACAGTACATCATTTTGCACGTCCAGAATAGCCATGTTTCTCTGACATCTACATTGCCTAGGCTGCTCATGACTACACATTTCTCCATTATCTGTAATAATCTGAATCTAGCTCACAGTATAATTCTGTTTGCGTTATTACTGAATCATGCAGATATCCCTTAGTCAACTCTGCTTTACAAAATAAATATCACTATTAAATACCTGTTTTTTGAACACATTAATGTAAGACCACTGCAGGTTGGAATGTCTATCATATGTTGTACATTGTAAAAATGTTGATATCTGGCAGTTACACGTCTTGGCTGTGTGTGGGGGGCATGAAGGCCTAAGGTGTTTAGGTGTCAGATGGTTGCATATTCTTTAGTTATTTGCAGGAATACAGACAGAGATATCCAACAGTAGTTTGTTAAGAAAGAAGATACTGTGTATTAGCTCAACCTATTTAGCAAAAGGCCAACATACATATGTCATGGCTATCTGTGGGTTCAAATCTAGATGGGGATATCTTTCATTATATTTTGATCTGTGTAGACTTTTTGAAAACGCTTATATAGGCACCTGCTTGTTGATGTTTACAGGTATTCTGTACATGCTTACACTTATAGCATTTATTTGTCAAATTTCTATGACTATCTCCATTATCCATAATTTCTCTGCCAACAGCAGCTATTTTACTACAGTTTTATTTGTAAAGCTTTGACCATAGTGGGATAGTTCTATACACTTGGAACATATACCTCAATCAATCAGAAAATATTTCAGAAATAATCAATGACAATCAAGGACACATTTTCTATGTTAGTACTGTTATTATGTGACAGTGACAGTATACAGGAATGTGGAATATGATAACACTGACAAAGTAAATGTACTGTATACCGCTGTTACTATTTATTAAGCCCAATTCACCACCCTTCTCCTACTGTTATTTGGAGGGAGAGAGTTTGACAGGTAAACACTTTGACTCTAAATCAGGGACATCCCCAAATATCATGGATATTTGCAATTGATAATTTCTTATGTAACAACAAAATCTATGTAGATATTTCCTGTCCTCCTTGAACAGAAAGATGCCTGTTAAGAAGTGCTATGTGTTCTGTGAAACTGTTCCACACTGAGCTATGATATTTTTTTGTTTTTACCACTGTGCTAACATGCAGTCAGGCTTGCATGTTTTGGTTTACAAATGCACTGCAAATGGAGAAAGTTGAACTGTAGTTTTACCATTTTGTAATATGGAAACCCTGATCTGTGTTTTT
Organism: Protopterus annectens; assembly: GCF_019279795.1. Lineage (NCBI taxonomy): Eukaryota > Metazoa > Chordata > Ceratodontiformes > Protopteridae > Protopterus > Protopterus annectens. The sequence goes on along the minus strand of NC_056744.1, from coordinate 163,708,321 downwards.
ATTCCATCCCTGAACAGTCATTCCTTTGATTTGCTTAACTGCAGTTACTCTGTAATCAGAAACACTATGGATTAACTAGGCAGATGGGAGTCATGGTATAGTGTGAGCATGGTTGAGAGTTGCAGGCTTGAGTCTCAGGTCCTCCGATCTGTGTTTGTTAGTCTTCCAATGTTTAAAGTATGGAGTGTAACACTTCAAAAAAAAAAAAAAAACTCAGTATGCAAATTCTGCAATATTATTTAATGTAAAAGATAAAGAACATGAGCTGCTCACTGCTATTTTACACATACCTCATCTTTGTCATTCACACATGCTTTTCACATTTTGTACATGATGAAGAATGAGTGAGGAAATGAGCAGTGCAGGGGGTGAGTCATTTTCACATTTTTTAACTAGGATACATCTGAACACTATTAGAGGACTGGCTTGGATTGCATTTCCATGCATACTACTACTAATGCAAGAGCACCCAGCATGATTCTGAAAGGTAACTGCAATAGTCATACAATTCCTGCATATTTCATAAAAAAATGTTTACATATGAGTTAGGAGCAGGCCACATTTGCTGAAGGTAATGTTGTGAATTGTATGTCACAATCTAGATTACAACCATATTATGTACGTTCTTTCTTGTCATGTGATTCACCTTGACAGAGCATGAGACCCATGGAAGCTCTCCATTCAGATGTCAGAGATGATAGCATGTCAGACCATTGCCCGAATCCACAGATGACAATGATGACCATGATGGAGACAATGATGATGAAGGACCTGGACCTGCACATGCCATAATCTCTGCTGCACCTTGGAGGAGACACCACCCACCACTACCACCATATGATTTTTGGGACCAGATCAGGGAGGTGATGACTGATGTATTTTGGACACAGATGAGGCACCTGATGTGGAATTTCTTCCAGGATATGGGCCAGGTTATGTGTGATTCATTCAGGGAAATATTTCAAAGGGATTTAAATTTGTTAAGCCACAGTATGGTGACATCGCTAAAATGCTAGTGGATTCAAAACTATACCTAAGAAAATTAAACCTGAACATCACATTTAACCTGGGTAAAGATACTATTATTGACAACTACAAGGGGGATGATATTTTGGTGAGACACAGTACATTCAGTCCCCCACTACATCCCACCTTGTTGCTATTTGAAAAAGTTGTTACTGAGGAAATATACGCAACTTATATTAAAAATAGATGGCAGATAGTACATTCTAACTTAACTATGGAAGAAAATAGTTTGTTACATCAATTACAGACACAATCTACTCTGCGTATTATGAAACCTGACAAAGGAGGAGGGGTGATTATCTACAATGTAGAAGATTATAATAATGTCATCACTAATATTTTACTAGATAGTGTTACATATACCCCTGTCTCTATTAATCAGATCCACATAGCTTACAGCAGAATAGATTCTCTACTTGAAAAATATTTATTAGAAAACAGAATCGATCCTAAGACATACATTTTTTTAAAACAAATATATCCAAACATTCCCAACATTTCAGGAGTACCTAAGGTGCATACATCTTTACAAGCACCCCCTTTTAGACCGATAGTATCTGCAGGGAACTCTAAAATGCACCCGTTGGCTGTATTTGTAGACAAACATGTTAAGGAGATTATTAACCAAACTCCACATTTAATTAATGATTCATGGGAATTTCTGAGTAAAATGACCCAGGACCTGTGGAATGTGGACTGTATCTTTCTTACAATTGACGTGAAGGATCTGTTTACTTGTATTCCTAGGAGAGAAGGAATTGAATACTTTAGTGATTGTATTTTTAAATATTCTACCTTACCCAGGGACAGAATTCTTTTGGTGTTAGAACTTGTAGAGATAATATTGGATTCAAACTATATTCACTTCCAAGGAGAGTTTTATCAACAGATTAGCGGTATTGCTATGGGAGCCACATGCACTCCAACATACGCTAATCTTGTACTACTAGAATGGGAAAACAAGTATGTTTTTCCCTCTGTCTTCTATAACCATATTAAACTGTATCTGAGATTTCTGGATGACATTTTTGTGTTATGGGATGGATCTAAGGAAGAACTGAACCTATTTATGGAGTATTTAAACTCATGTACACATTTTTTCTCTTTTACACATTCATACAATGAATATAGCATCAACTATTTGGATGTTACTATTTCTAAGACCTCTACTGGCTTCAAATCTAACATTTATAGGAAGCCTACTTGGTGCAATAGTTTTTTGCACTATAGTAGCCATCACCCGTTAATACAAAAGAAAAACTTGATTAAGGGTCAAGCAGTCAGGATAGCCAGGATGACTTCTGGTTTTTGTGATTTAGAACAGGAAATGACCTTCCTGGGTAAATGTTTTATTGAGAGAGAATATCCTTTGGAAATGGTTACTGAAATTCTAAAAGAGGTTATAGAAAAATGGGGCACTAAATATAAAGCCCTATTAGGTCAATCCCTTCAGACTTCTAAAGCAGTTATGGATGAAAGAAACAAATATAACACAGCATGTATTATCCAATATAATATGATTTCAGAGTCATTTTTGGATATAATTAAAAACAATTGGAATCTAATGAAAATTGACAAGGAGGTACACCAGTTAGTGGGGGCGCAACCTATTTTTACATACAAGGTGGGAACTAATTTTAAGAGGACCTTTGAAAAAGGAAACAAGGAATTCATCCATTACAAGGCCACCATTCCCTGTGGAGCATGTAGCGTCTGTGCATACATATGTAGTGAGGCAAGTGTTACACTAAACAACAGCTTGAAAAGTGTGGTGAGATTTATTAAAGGTAATTGTAAGTCTAAAATGTTGGTTTATATGGCTTTATGCACTGCATGCAGTGAATATTACATAGGTAAAACTGAAAGGGCATTTAAGGACCGTATTTATGAACATCTATACAATATCAGGACCCACAAAGAAACAAGTGCTTTGTACAAGCACAGTGTAACCTGCCCTTCTTCCTTTATAAGATTTAAATTCGGCATTATTGATTTAGTTCAAAGGGATTTTCCTAGGGGAAGGGGTGACATAAGAAATGTTTTGCTATACAAGGAACTGTTATGGCAGCTCAGGTGTAAATCTAACACCCCACCTGGCTTAAATGACTATATCAGTATAAAATCTGTGTTGCACAAAAAAGCTAAAAATGTCTAAATAGTGTGTATATATATATATATATATATATATATATATATATATATATATATATATATATATTTTAAATATAAAACTGATTAAATGATTAAATAATGAAATTATTGTGTTATTGCGTAATGATACATTAATGTGTGGAAATGCATATATGAAAACCATGATAAAGTTCTTTTTAGCATTATATGATTTATTCACGTATGGAAGTAAAAGGTTTTTAGATATGTTTCTTTAAACATTAATTGAATGTAATTATTGAATGAGATTTTATGTATATAAGTTGTAATTTGTACCAGTGCTTTTATCTGATGAAGTCTAGTCATTAGACGAAAGCGCTCATCCTTCGTGTTTTGTGGAAAATACAAAGAGTTTTTATACCTACAGTGGTGTCCAGGACTTTATTTTATTTTATTTGATTGCATTCATGGAAATAGCCTGAGAAACCACTCTCTGTATTCATCCTCATCAGGGTGGGCCCTCAGGATGGCAAGTATTGACTGTGTATTCCACTTCTGTACTGCTGCCACCATGGTGTTTGCCATATAAATAATTGGACTGTATAGGCACACTTGTGCATGTTAGCATATTGCTGCCATGCTTAAGTGATACTGCAGGTGTGTGAAATTTTGCATTATGTTACACCTGGTGCATACTCCAGATTACCGCATTAGAGGTGCAGTCATCGTGCTGATGTCCATGAGTTTCTGCACTTGATGCATACATTGCTCCTTGTGGGTAGGAGTGGTTCTCATTATGTTTGTGTGTATATGTGTGTACTCTTATTCATGCAGTGCAGCATATTGTTGATATGGCCAATGCACTGTGGACCTGTGTGTCACTATTATGCATTTTGCAGTTAACATGCTGTTACTGATGCAAGAGTTCCTCTGTATGCATTTGTGGTGTTGACAGCAACTTGCAAACTACATTTTATCCATACTTCATAGATAACACAGTGAAATTATATGATTTGTGGGTTGCTGTGTCATGTCTGTTCAGCAACAGGATACATCCTTGCCCTGTGCTTTGTATGACAATTCTCCTGCTGGCACACTGTCATTTATGCTTTGTGTGCGGCATGTATTGGCAATAATGTTGCCATGTTGTATCATATAACTGCCTTTGCTATATATGGGCAGTCCTACTTTACAGAATACATAGAGTGCCACTGTATCATTCATGTATACATTGTGGTACTGCTGATATATGTAACAACATTAAAGTATGCCTTCTTTGGCTTATGTTACATTTCCATATACATGCCCATATTTCGGCAACTGGTGTATATTTATCTGAACATATTCCAGTCAATGGAGAAATCAAATTGTACCTTGGGATTCTAAGCATTCATTGAATCCATATTCATGTGCTGTACTGTTGTTCACAGGACTGTCCTTTGCTCAGTCATACCCATGGTTAGTGATATATATATTACCACAGGTGTTTATTCCACATGTTGTTGTACAATGGGCTAATTGGCTAGGCTTAAAATGGCCCACAAGGGCAGTTAGCCTAGTACTAATCTATGAATCTATGAACATTGTCATGACAGTATATATGTGCATGTGATACTGATTCTTAACACGTTTGACTATGCCTCTTGCTATTAGATGATTGCACAATACTGTGTGTATGATTTCTACATGTCTATGCTTATTGCTGTCAGCAATGCAGTCTGCCTATGTGACATACATTGGCCATTCATTTCAGTGTAACTTGGGTTGACCAGCACCACCTTATGTAGTGCACATTTGCACTTGCAATGTGTCCCCTTACATAGTGTTGCCCTGCTTTATAATTTGCCTACTTAGCTTTGCTGGTATGTCCTCCTTGATCTGGACCTGCGTTGTCCACCTCCCTTCCCCCTATGTGGGTACGGCATATATCTTGCACATATGCATGCTATATGTTAAATTTCCTTTGAGTTATCATCCATTATCATATAGTTCTATTTTTATAAGGTCAACTTGTGCCTACCTTATGACCATTAAACAGATGCAGGACATATGCATACAAGTGTCTGGTTACTGCTTGTATTACATCCTTGTTCCTGTTATACTTGTATGTTACGCATTAACCAGAATAATTTGTCATACTTCATGTGCACAACCTGATAGTAGTTATATAGCATTGATCATAGATTTTATAATGTATGTTATTCCATGTCATTGGTGTGTGTACATGTATTGACATTACTTTATGATAGTTTCCTACTAGGTCAATAAAGTTCATGAATATAAATCTACACCTGTATGTTGCCTCTGACATGTCATATGTCTGTGACATATCCCTTTCATTACATGTCTATTTGAGTTGTGTACACCTACATTTGTAATGAACAGCCAGTTTGTTGCTTTGTTACAGTACTGCTGTTTAGTACTGTGCTTCATTGTTTGCCTTTCACATGCATGGTTGGAGGTTCTATTCTTTCCTCTGCTGGTATTCTCCAGCATTTCAGGGGTTGTATTTGTTAATCTGTGCTGTTGCTATGGTTTACACTTGCACTGCTGTTAGTCTACTTGAGTATGAGATTCAATATCCAATGTGTACTGTGATCCTATTTATTTCCCTGCACCACACAGCACCATCAGTCATACACATCCAGGCATGACTTTCACACAGTTTGCAATATGTCATATCATAATAGTAGGTAGGTACATATGTATTTCTGCATTTTATCATGGCTGGTATGCATCACCACCCTGTCTGTCAACTTTCCATTGCCCATTTTGTAGTGTGCTGTCTGTGTACCCTAAATTTCCTTAATGTCTATTTTTGACCTTTGTCTGTCATGTCTTGTGATATTTGTTATATGTGCATACTTGCTGTTTTGCCCTTTGATTCCTCTTTCCCTGTCTTTTCCTCTCCTTTCATTCTCAAAAAAATGGGGCCTATTCCAACATACCTCTTGGGTGTCCCTCTTTTTCACCCAAACTCCACTTCCACTTTTCTAGCTCTCTGTTTCCCTGAGGGTGTGCATTACTTGTGTTCCCCACACATGTCCTGTGCCCATTGTTAGCTACTGTCAACCCTGGTAAAGTGGCCATGATTGCCCTTTGCCTTTATTTATTTATTTTTATCAGAAATTGTATGGATTCCATTGGAATCTATATTTTCCTCTGAATATATTTTATTAGTACATGACTTACAAAGACATGTAGTTGCTTGTGGACCTACTGGAGAGATTGTTATAGATATGTATTACTTTCCAATGTCCTGCCACTTGCTTATAGAATATAGAATATATAGAATATAGGCTTATAGAATTTCAATAGCTTTATTAAGGTACATCCTGATTTATGAGACACTTCTCATGAATTACAGAGTGGCTGTGACTTCTAGACAATGTGCTAATGCTGCTGTTCAGTTCTGATTTGTACCCACATATTCTTAGTTCACTGAAGCATATTTGCATGTTAGAAGCTTATCCGCAACTTTTGCACAGTTTGGAGAAATGTGCCTGATTCCGAGAAACTTATGGAATCCAAACCCTTGATATTCTAATTTCTTATTACACCATTTCTTTTTAGTTTTGCGGCTTTAGTTTTTCCTTCTGCTATATTTTCCATGGTTAAACATAATATTGTATCATTTTATTCTTATACCATACTTTTCTTTCTTTTTCTATTTCATTAACTTTTATTTTATACATTAATATTTCTTCTTGATAACATCTCATTTCTTCATTTATACATTTTTTTTCTCTTTTTCTCCTTTTTACTACACCAAAAAATGTCTTGTACTTACATTTAAACATTTTTACAACTAATCTCTTATACTTTTCATTTATCCACTTTAACACTTTATATAAATGTAGTAAAGCAGTATATACCATTGGTTTAATTAAGCCTAAACCTCCTTTCTCTTTATTTAAATACAAAACTCATTTTTTATTGGATTCGATTTAAAACCCTATATGAATAAAAATATCTGTAATAATGCTGTTTAAATATTGTTGGCAACATAATTGCACTTGTTATATATGCTGTTTTCTCCATTAATACTGAATTTATCAAATAAATTGTTTCCCTAAATGATAACCTATATCTTTTCCTGAAATAAAATAACTATTCTATTATTTTCCCATTGAATTCTACTTACATTCTTTTCCCAAATGATGTACCTAACCCATCTGTTTGAAATTGCATAAAAATCTTTTTTTGTTTGCATGTTAAATAAGGTCACTCCACAACAAGTACAAATATGACTCAGTCATTGTACATGACGGTGTGAACGACCTGAGACGTACCTCCCTGGACTACATGAAAAGAGACATAGAGAAGCTCTCTGATTATGTAGCCCAGGCCAGTATGACCCTGACCCTGAGCAGCATGTTACCCTCACTAAGAATGATGCCACAGTACAAAGACAAAATTATCAGTTTTAACAATTGGCTTAATTACTGGTGTCATTCTAAGGGGATCCAATGTCTGTCTGCTTGGGATGACATGCTCGAAAAGCCACGCTGCTTCGCAAGGGATGGCTTGCACCTGTCACCCCTGGGCTTCCGGATATTGGCCAAGGCTCTTGCCACCCCCATAGTGCCTTTTTTAGGCAAGGCTCAAATGACAAACCTACATCCCTAGAAAACACAAGTGGAAAAAAACTAAGGGTAATGCTGCTCAATGCCAGAAGTCTAAACCTCAAGATGCACGCTCTCTAAGCCCTCCTCAATATGGAGAACATCGATGTCTGTGCAGTGACTGAAACCTGGTTCAAGGCTCCTGAGAGCACCCCAGCACTATCAGGTTTTACCTCATATCATGCTTTCCGGCCCCAAAACTTGGACCGAACCACAAAAGGAAGGGGAGTATCCATATTCATCAAAGATACCCACACCTCCAGGTTAGTGGCAATGCACAAAGCATCGGAGACCATCCAGTTGCAACTAACCATAGGCAAAACTGCCTTACAGTTTGTAGCATGCTACAGACCACCCTCTCAAACTCAGGAACCCCACACAGCCTTCCTGAAGACACTGGAGAGTATGAATGTCTCTCCAAATACCATCATATTGGGAGACTTCAACTACCCAAACATAGACTGGGAACATTACTCAAGCCCCAACACCCTAGCCCAAAGGTTCCTAGAATTTATAAACTCAAATGCAATGGAACAACTAGTCAGCATTCCCACAAGAGAAGACAATATACTAGACCTGATCATCACAAACATGGGGACAAAATGCTCCACACCGGAAGTATATCCCTCATTGGTAAGATCAGATCATAAATTAATCTCACTGGAAATCCACATCCCGCCCCCACCCCCTGCACAAAAGACCACAGTGAAGAACTTCTCAAAAGCCAACTTCACACTTCTTAAGACTGAAGTAGTATCCTTCAAGGCCCCTGAGCCAGTGGAAACCACAACCCACACTGCTGAATCCTTTACAAATGCCTTCTAGGGGCACCTTCAAGAATGCATGGATCATGCAATCCCAAATTAAACCAAGACCCATTCCCCCAAAGGCAGGCACCCGGTCTGGTGGACCCCAGCCATAAACAAACTTTACAACAGGAGGAGGAAGCTACTGCATGACAGAGCAAAATCCCTAAAAGGGAAGGCATCTCTGATCAGTACTAGCAAAAAACTACGATCACTCATAAAATCATCCAAGGCCAACTTTGAGAGAAAAATCGCAAAAGACACAAAAGACGATCACAAGGCCTTCTTTAGCTGTTAGAAACCTGGGTGGAAACTCCCAGATATGCTCAGAGTTCGTCCAAAATGACACAAAATACAATGAACCCACTGACATTGCCAACATTCTGGCAGACAGGTTCAGTGCAAATTTCTCCTCCCCCTCCCCCCAAAAGGAGAAATAACTATCCCAGCAGAGTGTAGACTCCCTAACATCTCAGATACCCAGGTGAGAGCCACCCTCTCTAAAGCTAAGAACACAGCATCAATGGGACCGGATGGTGTCCCAGGCTGTGTGCTACATGAACTCCAAGATGAACTAAACCCACACATAAGGCTGCTGTTTAATCTTAGCCTTACTACAGGATACGTACCCAAAGAGTAGCGTACGGCAACAGTGGTCCCACTTCACAAAGGCGGTGCTTCTACGGACCCTGGAAATTACCACCCCATAAGCTTGACGAGCCTGGTCTGCAAAGCTATGGAGAGGATCATTGGGGAACTCATAAACAAAGACATTGGGGACCTACAGACATTGGATCCTACCCAATTTGGCTTTGTCGAGGGCAGATCCTGCCTTTTGAACTTGGTCGACTTTTTTGAAACAGTCACTAAGGCCATTGATGAGGGTAAGGCAGTTCACACAGCCTACCTTTACCTTGCAAAAGCCTTTGACACAATACCCCACTCAGGCATCATAGACAAACTCACCAGCTTAAATGTAAACCCATATGTCACAAGATGGGTTGCAAACTGGCTCAAGGACAGAACCCACAGGGTCAGAGTTGCTGGAGCTATGTCAGACTCTAAGCCGGTCACAAGCGGTGTCCCACAGGGCTCAGTCCTGGGACCCCTCTTGTTCGGCATTTATTTTTCTGAGGTACAGGCAAACATAGGAGGATTGTGGCTGACAAAGTTCGCAGATGACTGCAAACTGGGCGCCATAATTGATACTCCAGTGGACACAAACATCCTTCAGAGAGGCCTCATTGAAATGGATAATTGGTGCCAGAGCCATGGCCTTAAGCTGAACACCAAAAAATGTATAGTCATACCCTCTGGGAAAAACAAGGTACCCACAAATTATCACATAGGTGGTAATCCATTAAGTATGGAAGAGGTAATCAGGGACCTAGGGACCCGGGTTGACAGTAACCTCTCATTTGACACTCACATTGCCAAAGTGGTTAGGAAGACCTTCTATATTGCCCACCTTATCATAAAGGGTTTCACATCTAGATCAAGAGAGGTCATTGTGCCCCTATACTCTTCTCTTATCAGGCCAATGATTGAGTACAATGCCCCATTTGGGATGTATCTTACCCGACACCTGCAGCAGTTGGATTGAATTAATGGACATGCTCCACCTCAGAAAATCCAAATCCATCAGAGCCACGAGAGCAAGAGACTTAAACCTCAACACAGAAATAAATAGGACATGCTAGAGGGACAGATTCATAACCCAGAGGCTCCCTACACTCTGGAACAGAATCCCAATCCATGTTAGGCAGAGCCCCTCACTGACTCTATTCAAGAGAAATCTTGACGAGTGGATGGGAGATCGTAGGTTTACCCCGGGGGTCATCTCTGTGTCACTACTAGAAAGAAGCACAGTAAACTAAACCTTAAATGGGCATAGTATTCTCATCCTAAGGGGTGGTGAAAGCCACACACACTCTGGCTAGGCTTATAAATGCCTTAGGGCAGATAGCCTAGTACGAATCTATGAACCTATGAACCTATAATTTTATTATATATAAGTTCCAAGTATTACAGTTTTTATTTTTAATATTCCCCAAGGACATTTTCCATCATGTAAACAATCTCAAATGTAATGTGACAAAACAACTGTTTGCTTATAAGAATAAATGCTCTTACCTTTTTTAACTTTTAGAGTCAAAGGAACCATTAAGTTGCCTTAAATGTCATAACTATCCAGTTCTTTTTCTTCCATATTTTGAACATTCCCCACATACTTCCTCTTTGCATTCTCTTCTGCTTTTATTTTTTTTGTTACTCCCATTGCATCCCCTTTCACTTTTTCTGCATAGGGTTTTTTTTTTCCATCTCACCATCGTCCTCCAGGATGGAGTCTGCTTCTTCTTTCTATCTTTTATCCTTAATGTCTCCCAGGAAACATCTCCTTCATTATTTGTCTCACTCTGCCTCACCATCTCCTTCAATAAATCATCCCACAACTCTCTTAACTGTAATAATACAAGATTCACTTGCTGATTCTTCTTTTTTATGTTCAGCAAATACATTTTGCAAAATAATGACTTATGAGTCATAAACAAACTCATTACTACTTTCTATAGCCCTGGTGTTCACCTCTGTGCCTTCTGCTATCTTTCCTCATTGCACACAGTCCTCCAGCTGCCACTTGTCTAGCAACAAGACATGCACATTCCCAAAAAGAGTATGGATTATTTATTGATTATAACAAATTATGTACACTGTTTACATTATAAACACTATATACACTATATACTTTATTTTTACAATTGCTTACATCTGATTTTCCAACATCATATAGCTTCATATATTTCAGTTACTTCCCCCACTCTTTTTTCTACAAGCAAAATCGTATCTTTTTTCAAAATTTGAGCCAATACCCATTTCCCATTGTACTTTATCTCATTTAATCTTTCACTCCATATGACCCACAAAGCACAATATGCATCCCCACCCTGTATCAATTTCTTTCACTTCCTTTGTTTTTTGTTACCATAGTATCCATACTCTATCATATTCATGTTTATATCTTTCACAATTTTAGAATCATTCAGTACATTAATTTCATATAATTTTCCTACAATTCTCTCATTCCTGTACAACTCAAGGAAACATGTTCTGTTGTCTCAATCTCTCCACAATAGTTATACCCTCTCCTGAATCCATTTATAATGCATATTTGCTTTAACAGGCAGTTTACTTATCATTAACCTCCAGTAAAACTGACGCTTGGAACAATAAGAAGCCTATATCATCCAAGCCAGCAAGTTGAAAGAGGTACTGAGCAACTAGTAAATGAAGAAAAAAATTATTAGTATCACAGTCCTAGTAAAATTCTTTCTCATTCTTAAAAGTTTCTATGGTGAAAGAAATATGCAAGTCATCATTATGTGTTAAAATCTTCCTCTTTATTAATTCAGGTAGTTGAGCACAATTCTGTTACATCGAGGAATCAAGGTTGCTACTTAACTGATATCTATTACAATAAGGGTGTTTGCAAATTATCCCTAATAACAATCTAGAACAGTGAGTAAACATATCAAATGACTAACCAAATCTGTGAAAATTTACAGGAAAATCTGTCAAGGCTAAAAGTTTTCACTGTGTGATTCCTTAAAAGTCCTTGTATTGGAGGCTCATGGGAAATATGCAAATGAACCATTTAAAGCAAACCTGTACTTAAGATTTCACATACAATAAATCACATAAATATAAGGTTTCAGTATCAAGCAGGAATGCTCCAACAGTATAGCTTAAAAAATATATAAAGTATATAAAATATATATAAAGTAGAGACCAAAAACTTCAGAAAAGAGTCATAAAAACTCATCATGTGTCTTGACACTGGGCTTTTGTCAACAAGCTTTATCAGACCTACCTTTTAAAATTGGAACAAGTCCAGTATACCAACACCAAATTGAGGCCTAACCAAATTGAGTCATAAATATAATGACTGTATGATGCTAGTATCAAGAAGACATTATAAAGACTATTAATCTGAGCATAACAAAACATTATTACAAAAATCAGCTAAATTCTTGAGCTTTTCTTTCAGGAGTCAGTAGTAGGCTTGATGGTGAAATCTTCTTATTTTCAAAACACTTTTTATGGAGACATGGGTAAGTCCAGGAGGCCGATTAGCCAGTAGGCATATTTGCCATTCAAGTTCATGCTTCTCAGGTATGTCATTGGTGGGGCCATGAATTTCCTTTTTCTCCATCATATCCAGGATATGAAATCGGAACATCTTGTGTGCTTTTTCTAGGTTGTATTTAGCAAGGGCATTGTTTGTATTGTATTTTAGCTCATGCAGATGTTGTGCCTTCCTAGTCTTGAGTTTAAGTGTCTTACAAATTTAAAATGTATTACAGTTGTTACAGCTTTCCCTGTAAACAACACATTCGCTCTGACAACAACCCCAGAATTTGCTGAGAAAAGTCTTACCTGTGGGCAAGTGAATCTGTCTATGTTGCTTAGGAGTTTGCAGTATCTACATTTAGGGTTGTAGCACAGGTAGATGCATGGTTTATTCCTAGGGAGTGGATCATTGAGTTTACTGTCATATTCAATGTATGTTCTCAGGTTTTTGTTTCTATGAATACTGAATTTAGGGGTCAATGGTAGTATAGTGCCAATAGCAGTGTTGCTGCTGATTATGGTCCAGTTATCCTTAATGATGTTTCTAATTGTCTGGAATCTGTAGAAAATTTGAAGACAATTGCCATTACATCATGGTTGTAGATTCCCTGTTTTTTCCTTCTTGAGCTGCTTGTGTCTGGGTAATCAGGGTTTTTGTATGTATTCTCAATGATGGGGTCAAAACTTTCTTTAATGAAGTTGCTTCAGTATCCTCTCTCTAGGAAGTCTCTTTTGAGCTTAATCATGTTTTTCATAAAGTCCCCATGTTCTTTAGAAACCCTTGCTATTCTGAGCCCTTGAGACTTCAGAATATTTTTCTTAGTGAGTAGAGGGTGCATACTGTTGCTGTGAAGTAGCAGCTTTCTTCTTGTGGTTATAAGATGTTGGATAGTAGGTTGGTGTTCCCCGCTTTTGTAATGGTCATGTCCAAGAAAGTGGCCCTTTCTCTACTAAAGACATTGGTGAACTTCAAAAACTCCATTGTGGAACTGATGTAGTTGAAAAAGTGAGCTAGTTGCTTTCCTGATCCTATCCAGACTATGAAGATGTCATCAAAGAATATGTAATAACATGCCATGTCTTTGCAGTAGTGGGAGTTGCATATATATATTCCTTCTCCCATTTTCCCAGCAAAGTATTTGCCAGCCTGGGTGTCATTGCTGCCCCCATACCTATCCCCTTCTTCTGCCAGTAGTAGTGGCCATTGAAATGGAAGAAGTTGCTGCAGAGTAGTATTCTGAGGTGTCTGCTTACTAGTTCTCTCTTATGTCTGCTATCGGGACTTGATGACAGGAGTACCTCTGTAACAGCCTCTATACAGTAATCATAGGGCAGTGCTGTAACAAGTGCCTCGACATCAATAGTCACAAAAATTGCCCCCTTGTTGACTCTTAGATCTTTAATTCTCCTTAACAGGTCGCTTGTGTCAAGGATGAATGATGAGCTGCCTTCGGCTAAAGGTTTCATTTTAACATTCAGGTATACTGAAATTGCTTACATGATGCTCCATCCAATGGCTATCACTGAGCAGTGGGGGGTTCCCTGGTGTTTTTATGTGGTTTAGGGATCCTGAAGAATTTGGGCAGTTTTGGGTGCTCAGTGGTGAGAAAGTCCAGTAGTTTGTCACTGATTAAACTTTCCTCACATAGGGAGAGTAGCTCATCGTTGATTGAGTTGTAAGTGTGTTTAATATTTTTGAGGGTAACCTTTTTATAGTATAAACCATTATCTAACATATTGAAGATGTTTTCTTTGTATGTAACTATGTCTGTCACTAGGATTCCAACTCCCTTATCAGCTTTCATTATTCTTCTCGAATGGTCCAGGCAAAGGTTCTTCAGGGTTTTGAATTTGTGTGGGCTAAGGTTGAAATATTTCCTCCTTTGTGGTTTGTTCAATGCCTTCCTTACGTTGCTCAGCTTTACCCATTTTTCCCTCTTTCTGTTGTCCATCTTTTCAATGAAGAAAACCTTGAGGTTTAATTTGCAACTGTATAATTTCAATCAATGTTTGTACAAGGTTGCCTCTTTTGTCGGGCACAAAGGTGAGTCATCTCTCTAGTAGCCTTTTTTCTTTGGTCATCAGTGTTTTTTCTGAGTGGTTCCAGACTTTGACGGTGAAAGATTCCTGTTTCTTCTTCCATTTGGCAGGTTCTGGGGGATCCAAAGGTGCTTTAGATCCCTTTTGCCCTGCCATGTCCCATTTCTGTTCTGGAGTAGATTGCTGCTTCGCCTTGGATGGTGAGATTTCTTTATACGTAGATTCCTTGGTATGTATCTTCTTCGGTGGTCATAGTTGCTTGTGGCTGGGGTTGTGGAGGTGGTCGGGGGATCCAGTCTTTGGGATCGCCTTCCATGCCAAAAATCCTGTTCATAGGGTTCGATGTGTGTGGAGATATTGAGGGTCGATAGTTCCACTTGTGTATTCATTAGTGGGTTGGTTTCCTCATGTCTGCTGGTTATATACTTTATATATTTTTAAGTTATACTATTGGAGCATTCCTGCTTTATACTGAAAGCTTATATTGATTTGGTTTATTGTACGTGAAATCTTAAGTACAGGATGGCCTTAAATGATTAATTTGCATATTTCCTATGAGCCTGTAATACAAGGACTTCTAAGGAATCACACAGTGAAAACTCTAGACTTCCATGATTTTCTTGTAAATTTTCACAGATTTGGTTGGCCATTTGACATGTTTATTCACTGTTCTAAATTGTTATTAGGGATACTTTGCAAACACCTTTATTGTAATAAACATCAGCTAGGTTAACTTGCAATCTTGGTTCCTCAATGTAACAGAATTGCACTCACCTACCTGAATTAATAAAGAGTAAGATTTTAACACAGAATGATGACTCACATATGTCTTTCACCACAGAAGCATTTAAGAATGAGGAAGAATTTTACCAGGACTGGGATACTAGCTAATGATTTTTTTGTTTGGTTGCTAGTTGCTCGGTACCTCTTTCAACTTGCTGGTTTGGATGAGATAGGCTTCCTATCATTCCAAGCTTCTGATTTACTGAGATTTTGTTGATCCACCAATGTGAATGTCTTAGCAAGCAAGAGATTAGGGTATGTGCAGGGCCACATTTCGAGGTGTCCACCAAGTGAATTTTGGTTTAAGTATAATTAACCTCCACATAAAGTCTTTACATCCATACATTTTTTTGCAACATATATGCCTTATTTTAATTGCCTTTCTTTTTTCATTATTCATGTTTTTCCAAGGATAAATATAACAACATTCCTTCATAACATTTTCATACCAAATGTTGCTGTTCCAAAATAATACCTTGCTTTGATATTCTTTAATCTCATTATTAGCATTGTTCTTCCATCTTTTTCCATATCTTAAACTTTCCCAAACATCTTTATACTTAATTTTCAATATATCTTGTATTATACTTCTATTTTCTTCATTTATTCCCCATAACAATCTATACAAATTCAGTGAAGCTACATGAACTATTGTATCTATTAATCCTAGTCCTCTTTCTTATTACTTCATGTACAGAACTCATTTCCTCACAGGATTTAGTCTTGAACCCCTTATGAATGAGACTATAGTCAATAGCAATTCTTTTTCATACATAGATGGACTCATGTATACACTTTCTAAACAGGCAATCTTACCTATCAAAATATAATTTACTAAATATACCTTTTTCTTTTGTGATGATCTATATGATCTCCAAAACATACATATTTATTTTAGCTTTTTTATCAATCTTTCCCATTACGATTCCTTCTTCATATTGACCCCAAATGTCATTCCTAAAATACCTACCTCTTCATCATTAAAGTGAATACCTTCTAATTAACCAACAAAAATCCTTTACTTTTATCTTTATTAATACTTAGACCAATCATATTCAAATACTTACTTGGTTTCCTAATTCCTTAGTCCATCCAGTTCCTATTCTTAGTAATTAAAACTATATTATCTGGATATGTATGCATAACTGGAACATATATTCCCTCTATTCTTCTATACCTTGCCATTTTCAACTCTCTGTTCATTACATTTACAATTATATTCATAACTAATGCAAATAAAATACTATTTGCTGGATAACCTTGTCTTAGCCACTAGTTACCTCTTTTAATATCCACAGTAAATCCTTACTTCCTTTCCCTTTTTTCCAAAAATCATAGGCTCCATTAACATGTCCACACCTTTCTCTAATCTTTTCCCTATTATTCCCATAAATATTTTATAATATGTATTATTTAGTACTATTGGTCTCCAATTCCTAATATCTTTCTTCTTCCCTTTTTTTTCCATGCAAATCTCATGGCCCCATACATATTTCTTTTTTATTTATCCCTTTTGCTAGCCACTTATTCAATACTTCTGCAAAATATACCTTTTGCCATACTTTCATATTATAATAGATATGATATTAAATTTCATCTGTTCCTGTAGCTTCTCCATATCTATATATTTTAATATTTCATCAAACTTTCCTACACTTATATCTTTCCATAATCTCATTTTCTTCTTTACTTAACTTCTTTACCTCCCATATTTGCATCTCTTTTATCTCTATCTCCTTAAATGTATTTTATATACTGGACTATTACTTCAAATATTTTTTGTATGTTCACTTTCTTTCCTTCATTATTTTCAATTGACTTATTACTCTCTCATTTTCTCTCAACATTTTTTCAAATACAGAGCCACTTCTTCTTTTTTTTCTAAAAAGTACCTTTGCCTATATAACATTTTTTTATCCTTTCTTGATTCATTTCATATATTTCCTTCTCTGTTCCATAAAAAAATATTATTTCTTAATGTGTCTCTAAATACTGTCTGATTTATCAGCCTAGATTTCTTATTTTCTTTCTTTCTTCTCATCATCTAACAGTCTAAAACACTTTTTATATGTTCCTTTAAAACCTAACCACCAATCAGTCCAAGTTTCATAAAATATTCTGATTTCTACATTATCTTCCCATAATCTGTCCTTTTTTTCTCCTCATGTAAATCTTTTTCATTTAGCCTTTTGATACATTTACCTATCCATATACAGTCTTTCTTTTCCTTTACTTCAACCCATATAGCCAAACAATCTGAGAAACCTGTTTCCTTTGTTCCTTATTTTATAATTTTTAAAGTATCAAATATTATAAAATAATCAATCTCTGTTTTTATCTTGTTCCTTTTATAAGTCCAATAGATATTATTCCACATGCACAGCTTTCCACTTTTCATTATTTCATATACTATATTAACATCATTCCCTTCTTTCTTTCCTTTCCTTAAATCACATTTAAAATATCCTACTAATGTTATTTCCATATTCACTGCTACATAGTTTAAGATGTTTTTAATCATTTCCCCTCTTCCTTTTTTGTGACATATGAATATATTGCAATGATTCTTTAAACACCTGTCTTATATCTTATATCTACCACTGTTATTCTACCTAACTCAACTAAAGTATAATCTAAAACCATAACTATTTTGTTACATAACACAGGAATTGCTGAACATGTATCTTTCCTTATTCTACCTAACTCAACTAAAGTATAATCTAAAACCATAACTATTTTGCTACATAACACAGGAATTGCTGAACATATATCTTTCTTCTTGTTCCATACAATACTCCCAGGCCATAAGTTTTCCATCTGCTTCATTTCTTCTTCCAATAAGATTTTTGTATCTTCTAAAATAATTAAATGCATATCAAGTAATATACACCATTCCACAACACCAAACCTTCTTTTAAAATTTTTTAACATTTATTGATAAGACCCTCAGGTTCTTCCAGATGTATTATTTTCCATCGTATCCCTTATCATTTTTCATTTCGTAATTAAATTTTTAAATTTTCTTTTCCTGTCTTTCACCTTTCCTCCCTATTGAACTTTTTTAACCTTTTACTATTTTCTAACTTCTATCTTCCTCTTCACTTGTTTCTAGTACTGATTGCTCATTTTCATTCATTTTATTTTCTTTACCCATCATATTTTTATCTTCCTCTTGTACAATATTTTGTTTTTCATGCTCATTCTCTACATTGTTTTTGTATCATGCACATGTTCTTGCATCTGCTCTTCTTTCTCAACATGCAAGTGTTCATCACTGTTAACTAAATCATTCCCTGTTTTTCCATATGTTTTACATATCAGTTTACATCTCTTTGCTTCATGTCCCACTTTCCCACAAACAAAACATCCTCTTTTATCACAATTACTTATTAAATCATAATTTTTTTCCACAAAAAATAGATTTTTCATTGTCCGTTATATCTTACATATCCTCTATTTCCTTCAACAATTATTACACTTGGAATATGCACAATATTATCATTTTCATCTTCAAAAGTATACCACAATCCCATTCCTTAGTCCATACACCTCTGTCATCATATACTTTTGTAATGTCCAACACTTCTTTGCAAACATTGTTTAACTCATTAACCTCAACTACCATCTCATAGTGCCTCTGTGCTTACACTCGAGCACGCTATGAGATGCTGGTAATTGCATGCTGTTACCCCTGAGTGCCTTCTGCAAGTGCAACTTACTTCCCGGTGTTATTCCAGCCCTATCCTTTGAAAACTCAATTGCAAAAGTAACTGAACTTTGTCAATTAATTTCTCGACTTAATTTTCACAGTGTAGTAAGTATATGCTTACATGTAATCTTCTCAAGTAAATCGGCTTAGCATCCACTGTGTTTACTTCCAGTTACACCAAGCACATTCCAGCTACATTCCATGAAGCAAGTGGTGGCAGCCAACCAGAGTAGCGAAATACAAGCCACCCCTTGCATAACACCTCCGCACCCCAGGAAGTGTTCCCATTATTGTTTAAGAATAAATAGGGGTCCAGCAGCATATATTCATTTCTTATTTGTAAAATCTAAAGAATCTACTTGAATTGCTGCTGATCTGTTTGAGACGGAGCCCTGTGAAGTAGCAGTGAACTATTCCTCCTTATGGAACCGGTATTTGTATGAGCGGTAAGTACCCAGCTGAAGAGAGAGAAAGTACTGTAGGCAGAACAAAATATGTTACTGTAGTGCTAGACAAACTGATTTGCACTTGAGTTTTTTTTGTGTGTGTGTGTGTGTGTGTGTGTGTGTGTGTGTGTGTGTGTGTGTGTGTGTGTGTGTGTGTGTGTGTGTGTTTCTGTCTGTTTAAGTGAATGTGTGAATGAAAGCATTAAATTCTTATTACTTAAACGGTCTGGGTGAAATGACCTTTAACATTTCCGTTAGTCTTGAGGTATTTGTAAACCTTCGTTTGTTCAGAGAAAATCTACATATCTCCCATGATGCATTGATAAAAGGCAGTTTGCACATTTTCTTTACATCTACATTTTTTTCGTTCTGTCGAGGTGTTTCTGGTTGCGTTCTACATGCAGCTGTTGTGGGACTTTTGTTCTTTCAATTGTTTTATTGTATTCTGTTCCATACAAGGAAGTGCATTACCTTTATCTCCAATAAATAGTATTTTGGCAAATAATCAGTTGGTGCTATCTTGTCAGCCAGTTGGTATTGTTTAGCTTCTATCTTGAGCATAAAGCTTAACAAAACGTTTTTACTTCTGTGGAGTTTGCAGAACCTCCTGCACTTAGTGCTGCTTGCCTCCTAAACTTAGCTGAGCATAAAATGTAGCAAAAATAACATTTCAAGTTTACGATTGTTTGGTCAACTTTTGCAGAATGACCCTGTTTTTTTGCATCATTTTTTTTTTTGCCTTGTCCATAATGTTTTGGTAAATCATTGGGGGAACAACAGAGAATATCAGACACATAAGGGTGGTGCAGTGGTGCAGTGGTTAATGCTGTCGCCACACAGCAAGAGGTTCTCTGGTTCGATACTCGGTTGGGTTGCCTTCTGTGCGGAGTTTGCATGTTCTCCCTGCGTTCGCGTGGGTTTCCTCTGGGTACTCCGGTTCCCTCCCAAATTCTAAAGACATGCATCTGGAGCATTTCTCCATGGGCCTCCGCTGAAACAGGATCTGTGGAACCTAGTCGGATTTTCCCGGTCAACAAATGTTAAATGAATAAAATAAAAAATAATTCCAATTTCACAGAGAAGAGAGCAAAGAGTAAAAGCGAGTGATCCCTGGCAGCAGCAGTAGTAGCTGTGTATAGTTGAGCAGATTAGTGTAAATTCAGCTTGTGCAAAGCATTGACATCCTGCATATACAACACTAGGGAACAAGTGATTCTGCTGTTTTATCTTTATCATATAACACATGCAGGCCATTATTCCTATGGTACAAAGTTCTGCAAAATGTAGTATGTTGATGTCCATAGATGATATTAAAAAGTGTCTTTTATATTTAATGCAATGTTTAAGTGTTTTGGCGAGCATTTTCCTCGCTCGAAATGCTAATTTTGTTCAGGTCTATTCCTCCAGAACCCCTGGTCAAAGCACAGCTCTTTACAAATATAAGAAGTCTTTCTCTTTTAGGACAAGTAACTGTAATATGCAGTCTATCTTCTGACTGCCTTTGACACATAGTTCATTAAAATTCCCATATAACATTTATAAGAAATTCCACAGGAATCAAGTAAAATGAAGGAAAACGTCATTATGATCAGAAAAAGGGGGCATGCCCCTCATTTGATGCAGCAATGACATCACAAAATGGATGAAAAGTAGGCAAGCTATGGGTGGAGTTATGGGAGGTGCAGGGGGTGTGGCCCAAGTCTGATTTTTAGCACATACATTTTATAATGGTTATCTGCAGTTTACTGTTATTTCCTCATCCAACAAGAATGATGACAGTAATGCATTAAAATTAGCTTTCTTGTCACAGGTAGCAAGCATTTTAAGACCAAACTGCAATGTTAGAATCAGTTACCATGCTGTTACATTCTTTGGATTCAGTAAAGAATGGTTGCCTTTAATCTCTGTGCTTCCAGCAAGCAGCAATAGTAGTGATACCTCTTTGTGTGTGCTATATGGTAGTGCCTTTTTTTAATTTTATTTTTCTAAGAGTTTTTTTTCCCCTCTGCCTGCCAGTCACTAGCCATTCATTCTCCATCCTCCATCCACTATACCTAACAATCTCCAGCGGAGGTCTGCCTACCAGAGCCTATACAGTATGATGGCCAGTATAAAGGTTAAAAACAAATGATACAGAAGGCTGTGGGTTCTATTCCAGCACCAGGTAGATTGATTGCTAACATGGCAGTACTGCATGGGGGAGGGATGCTGCACTCATGAGTGTGATGTTCATAGGATGAGATGTTAAACTGAAGTCCCATCTGCCTGCATTGGTGGTCACTCAGGTGGGTGTAAAAGATCCCATGGCACCAGTATTACTCCTTACAAAATGATAAAAGAATCATATCTGTATGCTGTACACATGTACAGATATCAATTTTTTTAGACAAAACTTATAACAATTATGATATTGTTTTCATATTTTAGTAAATCACTTTGCTAAGGAAAGATGTGAAGGTGCTACTTTGAAATATATGGCAGATACAGAGTATGTACAAATTTGAAGCATAGTGGTTGAGTGAGTTTCGAGGATCGTGGAGATGCAGGCGGGGATGTTTTGAATTACAAAAAAGAAAATATTAAGTGGGGGTCAAACAGGTACTGAAGCAGTTATTTGTTGAGAGAAGAGCACTACAGTAAGGGGGCAGTATTTAGTCTTATGCAATGTGGATTATGATTTTTGTAAGGTCATTATATTCAGAGCTCATGAGGGAAATTATTACAGATTATTAGATATGCTAGGAAGATTTGTTTTGGTGCTTTGAATTGATATATTTGATAACATATTGATTGTTGTAATAAAGCACTTCAGCCTTTCAAGTGATATTGTTGGACCTTCTACTGTAGAAACAAACCAAGGAATTAACTTTTTTGCTACTTTAGATAAGGGGCAACTGATTCCTGAAATTCTATTACTTTGAAAGGTTGGACTTCTAAAATACAAGGTCATAAAGATAAAATGTTCTGTTATTCTAGCAACTTTTTAGGTTTATAACAGCAATAATTAAAGTCTGTCCCTGTTTTGGGCCATTGTCCCCCCCATTATTCTAAACTTTGTCCAGACTTCTTGTGTTAAGAGGTTGAGAGGTATGGAAGGCAATATGTTCAGTAGGTACTACCCTATGGCAAATGCAGTCTATTGTTTTAATCAGAAGGTTAAAGATCTGACAATTAAAGTAAATCATGTGTATATATTAATGCTACAGATCAGTAGTATTAGCATGATACAATAAGACAAGGTCAAACAATGTGCTAATACACAGAAAAATGAAGAAACTCTTCAATTTATGGGAGCATAAGCATTTCATAGAGTCATACAGCTCACAGAGGCAGGCAGGGGTGTTCGCTTCCTTTTTTTTCTTTTTGGTTCCAGACCCTTATGACCATTAGCTGCTTTGGCTGCTCTCCTATGGTTGCTTATCTTCCTTTAATAACACCTGTCTATGTATTACCAACCCCAAAGGTAATGCCATCACAGGCGCACAAAGTGAGGAGATGCACAGCAGAGCTAGAAGTAGCAGGCAAAACACACGATGCAGTACAACTCGTATAAAATTTCCAGTTATGCATACTAGCTAGAAACATTTGCAATAGCTTAATTGTTTAATATGGGGTACTTTATATCTGTATAGTTCTAAGTATGCCATACTAACTGGAGTTGGCATTACTGACTTTGAACTGATGTTCTTTAACTCCCTTGCCCTGCTGTTCATAAGCATCTAATATAATATTTTCTCTGATGTTGTGTACCTTATAAGCACCTGACCAATAGGATCATAGAAAGTTTATGGTGAGTACCCCCTGCTGTAAGTGTTCAACACTTTTTAGAAACACTGATGGCTTTCATGCAAAATTTAGGTCTGATCTTTGCTTGTTCTCTGATTGTTGGAATTGCTCACCTGGATATTTTGGACACTATTTCTGCCTTTTTAACTTCTGACTGTTATTGTAACCAGAGGGATGGTTAGGTGAGATAAGATGAGTTAATAGTTTTTAAATGGATCAGCCAGATAAGTTTAACATTTTTGCTTGTCTTATTTTATTTCTGGTTATGCTCAGTAGTTGCCTGAGTGAGATAAGGGTAATTACTGGCTGACTACTACCAGCATGGAGCTACCTTATATTTTGGGCATTTTCCTTGGCTTATTCAGTCATGTGTGGAATTTAGGTGGGAGGAAGAGCTCATAAATATCTAAGTGATATAGTCTTTTACTGAATTACTCAGGACTTGTCCTTGCTGATGATAATGAGTCTGTGTTACATAACAGCTGCACAAGATAATATAACGAATCCATATTCAACAGGTTCGGTGGAGCAGTTATCAACTGTGTCTGAGCACGCTTAGCTTTGCAGTGATGAAATGCAGGTCATTAGCATATTACCAATAAGTGCATTTACAATGTATATCACTGAGTCTTTTATCAGTTTTCAGGCCAAACTGTCAGCAACTGTCACTGTTATTGACATAAGTAGAATTTGTTATCACATTAATGAATACACAAGCCAGCTTTGGGTTTTTCATCACTCAGAGCCATTGTGTGCCACCTACCACACCAGTTTATTTCTTTCATTTTTACAATTTCCAGAAATGTAACAAATATGAGGCAAAATCTGGACATAGGTTTT
This sequence comes from Protopterus annectens, assembly GCF_019279795.1. Classification (NCBI taxonomy): domain Eukaryota; kingdom Metazoa; phylum Chordata; order Ceratodontiformes; family Protopteridae; genus Protopterus; species Protopterus annectens. The sequence continues at coordinate 163,684,023 of NC_056744.1, read as the reverse complement.
AAATATCGTTCTTTTTAACTTAGTTACTTGATTAGCAGAATGTGTGCTAGAATGTAGTTTATGAAGGATATGAATAGATATGGTATTATTTAATGACTTACATCCTCTGTGATTTACCAGAAAAACCACAAATTTTATGAGAAATAGAGGCAGAGGTAAGGCAGACTGCTGGCATTGCATGCAATAGGGAGTAATTGCTGCTACCAGCAGTCGGAATGGGTAGCCAGCACCAGTATGGGACACTTCATATACCCAAGAGCTGAAGGACCATGCCTGTCTTTGGCAAATTAGTAGAGTGGCGGTCCTTACCCTGCATTTTCCATTTACATGTGCCCTCTCTGTACCCCCTTGTCAGTCATTGTGTGTAATTTGGTGTTTTCAAGGGTGGTAGGTATGTACCTCTGCAGCATCATCACCACTTAAAGTACCTTATGAAAAGGATAATGCCCCTGTGGATAGGAGTGAAGATTTGGATGGGCTAACCAGGTAATGCATATGATATACATATATATGTAGTCTTCCAATACATCTCTCAAACATCAGTAGTAATCTGTTTGCATTTTCTTTCCTTTGCAGGTTCGTCCACCTTCTGAAACTGACATGGCTTCACGAGCAGGAGAACGACAAGTGAGAGTGTGGGTATGTGGCCATTCCTACATTCACTGGGCTGCCAGCCATGCTTCCGTAAGTGAAAACCACTACAACTTGAGCTTCCCCACATCTACTGTGAAGGTATACTGGATTGCAAGAAGAGGTATGCATTGGAGCGGAGTACTGCAGTTGTTGGAGGAGAAGTGTTCCATCTACCCTGAGCCTGACATCCTTGTGCTGCACATTGGAGGGAATGATATCATCAGTCAACCACTTAGAAGGCTACGGTTTCACATCAGAGCAATTTTTTGAACAGCTGCATTCGTGTTGGCCATGTTGTCATTTTGTGTGGTCTGACATAATTCCTCATCAGATATGGAAAACAGCAAGCAGTCAATAGGCAGCACACAAGGCCAGATGTTTACAGAATGGATTCATGCATGGCTTGATGCACAGGGTCGGTGGATCTACAATCTGCCATGACAGCATCATTGCAGAAGATGTTCACCTGTTCAGAAGGGATGGCATTCACCTAACTGAAGATAGCTTTGCATTGTTCTTGACTGACCTCCACAATGGCATGAGGAGAGCTATGCAGGATTGGTAACATGCAGCTTCTGAGAAGAATAGAAAGCACCCATGACCAAGTAGGGCCAGTATGGTAAGAAACTCTATTATGAATTGTGTTGTGTAAAATTATATTTTTCTGAGTTTGACAAATAACTGTGGGAAGGAGTTGGTGAAGATGCAGAGAAAGAATAACTGTTTCAGGAGAGTGCTACCATGTACAATTGAATATGTTAGTAACCATCCTGCAATACTTCATTTATCAGGCATGTGTAGAATTTAGATGACAGGAAGGGCTTAATAATACAGAACTTGATCCCTTAGGTCCATTGCTGAATGGACACATGTAACGAAAAAAGTCATAGGTAAGGAAAACAGCTGGCACTGAAGGAGGTCATGAGACTGTAGTGGTATAGGTTCATAGGTTCATACTAGGCTATCTGCCCAAGGGCATTTATAAGCCTAGCCCAGAGTTTTGTGGCTTTCGCCACCCCTTTAGTTTGGAGGATACTATGCCCATTATTTTGCTGTGTCTCTGTCAAGCAGTGACACTGAGATAATCCCTGGAGTATATCTGCGATCTCCCATCCATTGGTCAAGATTTCTCTTGAACAAAGCCAGCGAGGTGCTCTGCCTCACATGTACCGGGATTTTGTTCCACAGCATAGGGAGTCTCTGGGTGATGAATCTGTCCCTCCAGCACATCCTATTAATAACCATGTCAAGGTTTAAGTCTCCCGCCCTTGTAGTTCTGAGGGATCTAGATTTTTTGAGGTAAAGCATGTTCATCAATTCTGGGTTGGACATGGCCTTGTATGTCAGGCACAGGTCACCTCTGAGCAGACGGTAAGCGACTGAATAGAGCTGGGGTTCCTTCAGTCGGGCAGCATAGGACATATTTTTGAGACCCTTTATCCTTTTGGTGAGGAATTTTTGGGGCCTTTCCAGTTGCTGCAGGTGTCGTGTCAGATACATTCCGAATGGGGCATTGTACTCAATCATTGGTCTGATGAGTGATGAGCACAGGGGCCGATGACTTCCCTTGATCTAGATGTGAATCCCTTCATGATCAGGTGGGCAATGTAGAAGGTCTTCCTAACTACTTTGGCAACGTGAGTGTCAAATGAAAGGTTACTGTCAACTTAGGTCCCCAGATCCCTGATAACCTCTTCTGTGCTCAGTGGGTTGCCGCCTATATGGTAGCTAGGGGTAACCTTGTTTTTCCCCGAAGGGTATGACTATGCATTTTTTGGCGTTTAACTTTAGGCCATGGCTCTGGCACCAGTTATCCATTTCTATAAGACCCTTCTGAAGGATATCTGTGTCAGATGTGTTCTCAACTATGGCGCCCAGTTTGCAGTCATCTGCAAATTTTGTCAGCCATAATCCTTCTGTGTTTGCTTGTACTTCTGAAAAGTAGATGCCGAACAGAAGTGGGCCCAGGACTGAGCCCTGTGGGACACCACTTGTGACAGGCTTTGAGTCTGACATGGTGCCAGCAACTCTGACCCTGTGGGTTCTGTCACTTAGCCAGTTTGCAACCCATCTTGTGACGTATGGGTTTACATTTAAGCTGATGAGTTTTTCAATGATACCTGAGTGGGGTATTGTGTCGAAAGCCTATGCCAGGTTGAGGTAGGCTGTGTGGACTGCCTTTCCCTCATCAATGGCCATGGTGACTGTTTCGAAAAAGTCAACCAAGTTTAAAAGGCATGATCTGCCTTTGTCAAAGCCAAACTGGGTTGGATCCAAAGTCTGCAAGTCCCCTATGTCTTTATTTATGTATCAGCTGTCTGAGTGGGTAGCCAGCACAGGTATTAGACAGATCAGATGGCCTTGCATGCCACTAAAGTCCTATACCTGTCCTGGTTTGTTAGTGGAGTGGCGGTTCTTACCTTTATTTTTCTATTTACGTGTACCCATTCAGCAGTATGTTGGCTATGCCAAGAATGTGTATTTATACAATGATATCAATCTACATGGTAAAACAACTGGGTCTGAATGCTGTACACATGTACAGATATCCATTTGTTTAGGACTTAGGTTATGGAAATGATGATTTGTTTCCATATTTTGGTAAATAACTTTGCAAGGGAGCATCTGAATGTGGCAAGTAATACCTCATTTTGAAGACAGTTTTCATAGTTCCAACATGGTAAAAGAACTGTGCCTGCATGTTGTACACATGTACAGATATCAAAGTTTGTTTTGGACTTATTTGGTAAATAACTTTGCAAGGGAGCATCTGAATGTGGTAAGTATACCTCATTTTGAAGACAGTATTCATAGTTCCAACATGGTTAAAGAACTGTGCCTTTATGTTGTACACATGTACAGATATCAACATTTGTTTCGGACTTAGGTTATGGAAATTAGGATTTTTTTTTTCATATTTTGGTAAATAACTTTGCAAGGGAGCATGTCAGTGTGCCATGTAATACCTCATTTGAAGACAGTGTTACTCCTTACAACATGGTAAAAAAAAACTATGTCTGTGCACTGTACACATGTACAGATATCACAGTTTGTTTAATCTTGTAGGGTTATGAAAATTTTACATTTGCATATATGCACAATATCAGCATTCCTTGCCAAATATTTAATAATGACTTTGATATACACTATCAACATTTACACTGCTGGAAAGGGCAGTATTTGCTGAGCAACTTTCACATTTACATTTTTAGTCTAGCTCTTTTAGTTAAAGAGTTATGAACATGTGTGTGTATGGTATTACAAATGGATTTTCTGAAAATGAGCTCAGTCTGCACTGTTGTTCCTATGGTGGAATTAAGCAGGCAGTTTTTTCTGAGCTGCTCCAGAGTGAATGAGTTAAATAGTCTTTCAATGCTTCCTTATCTACTTCAATTTGAAATTGTATAGCAATCCTTTTTTTTCTCTATAAAACGTCTGTACCACATAATGGTTTCATGGATTACAGTCTTTCTTTTTTTCAAATTTCTCTAAAAACATCCCATGTATTGCTCAGTCTCAAATATAATGTCACAGTAAGTCTCTCTATTAATATGAATGAAAGCTGTTACCTCATTGGGTGATACTCCCAAGGTTGCAATAACTGTGTCCCATACCTTGTATTTTTCTAATTATTTTTCCTTCTTACTGCTGAACCATACAACAAACTACTTCTTTGGGATCTCTTTTCCTCTGTCTCTTTTTCTTAATTGCTTTTTTTCCCATTTTCACCATCAATGCATATGACTTTTTTTCTTCTGAAATTTCTCTCGCCTCCTCTTCGTGAATCTTGTCTATAATGTCACCCCATGATGCCACCGCTTCCCTCTCTGGTTCACTCTGTATAATCATTTCTTTCAAATAATCATGCCCCAACCCTCCTGACTGAAGGGTTGTAACTACACACTCTGATGTGGACCCAGAGAACAGACCTTTTTGAAATAGGTACTTCAGATCTTGTGAAGGTTCGATTACCTTCACATTAACATTCTCCTTTACTTCAACTCCTTCTTTGCCAACAACTCATCTGATCCCCCAATTGCAACCTCACCACTTGAACAACAGCTCTTTGACTCCACTTCCTTCTGCACAAATTCCTCTTCTTTTCTGCTATCCAACATTTGCGCTATCTCTATCTTCCTTCCAGTTTCTCCAAGAAGTCTTTGCACTTGGACTGGAAACTTGAAGTGTAACAGTCAAACAGCATCTCTGTACTCTTCAAAAAGAGTAGGGGAAGTTCACCAATGCCCTGTCCATATTTCCCCTAATAGTATAAATACAACCAAGGGTGTCCCCTAAAAGAGGCTACTAGCCTAGTGTAATTATCCTGTTCAATAAAGGAGAAATAAATTCAAAGTTTTAAATTAAACCCGCATCTCAGTCTTCATTTCTAAAGTAAAGAAGAAAATAGTATACACGCTGACAATTTTGAATAGTTTTCCTCACAGGTTTCTCACAAAGATAATACAGAGCCTAAATACCTGCCTTACATGAATGCCTTAAAGTATTGCCATTATACTAGGTCTCTTACTGCCTGCTGAGATGGGACCTGTACCTGACATATGAGGCATGCTATGACCCAATATTCATGAACCTACTGAGCGTAACAAGTGAAAATCTTTCATTTGTCCTTAGGTCGAGAGAAAGTATGATTATTCAACCAAGTCTCCCCTATTTCCCAGACATCTTCTAGGGTAAGATCAAACTCAGGGAGGGGGTTGTCCCACTTTGCTCAAGATGAAACAAGCAAAGATGATTTATTAGCTACAGGACCAGAAGACAGCTGTATCATATTCTCTCTTAGATAGATGGATTCACAAAATGAGTAACTCCAGTTTTTCCTTTTTTTTCCCCTGTGGAGATTTAGAAGGTGTGCTTGGGCTGGGACTATACCATTTATTATTATCCACCTGTGCTATCCCAGGAGTTTGCTCCACTTTGGTAAAAGTTTTCCTGTGGTATGCATCCCAGTCTTGTAAAAAAGCATCCGCATTGCTGGAGAATTGAAAGGAAAAATGTGTGTTCCTTTCATTAGCAATAATCTGGTTGGTGCCTTAAAAAAACTCCACATCTCAATTCTTTTCCCCATTGCAAATAGGCAGCCATAACCTTTCATTTAGCAGAAAAGGCAGCACTATGTTCCGAGAAAATGCATATTGGAAGTCCAGCTGTCTTGACAGTGTCATTCAAGTCCCTGGCTAGTCTCAAAATCCTTTCCCTGTCATTATAGTCTATGTATTTAAAAATGAAATGCTTTGGGTGTATGGAACAGAGATGTCAGGCCACTACTCTATGAGGCCTTTCAATAACAGGGTGAGTGTCCACCTTCACCAATATGCAGAGTTCCTTTCTAATGCAACTTAATGAGTCTATACCTTCCACTCTTTCTGATAGCTCCCACATTCTAAGGTTATTCTATTTTGCACGATTCTCCATGTCATCCATTTTCACTTCGAGTTGCCAGGTGTGTGCTTGAAGCTCTGCAATATTCCTTGTGTTAACTTCCACATTTTCTACCTGACATTTCATCTCATGTTGTTGATCTGCTAAGGTTCCCTACATCTGCTCCTGTCTCTGGTCATGCTTTGTCATTTCTGCCTTGATGTAAGTGAAATCTTCTATTGTTTATAGTTTCATAGGCGTGTACTAGGCTAATGGCCCTGGGGCCTTTACAAGCCTAGCCATAAGATTAACCTGGCATATTGCCACCTGACCTTAGTTCCCAGTGCCTCTGTCAAGTAGAGTGGCTGGAGTTATCCCCGGGGTGAATTTTCTGTTTCCCATATACTCATCAAGATTTCTCTTGAAGAGGGTTAGCAAAGTGCTCTGCTTGACATGTATGGAAAGTCTATACCGTAGCATGGGCAGTCTCTGGATTATGAACATGTCCCTCCTGCATGTTCTGTTAATTGTAATAATGAGGATGAGGTCTCTGGAGGGTGTGCTGCAGAGGAATTGGGATTTCTTTAGATGTAGCATTTCTAACAGAGCTGGGACAGACATGGGTTTTGTAAGTCAAGCAGAGATTGCCTCTAAGTAGGTCATATGAGACAGAGAATAGTTGGAGTTTTTTGAGTCTGTCCCTATAGGGCAAGTATTTAAGGCCTAGGATCCTCTTTGTGAGGTACTTTTGTGGCCTCTCCAGTTGTTGCAGATGTCTAGAGAGATACATGCCAAATGGTGCATTGCACTCAATGACTGGCCTAATGAGGGAAGAGTAGAGGGAAACAATGACCTCTTTCTTTCTGGATGCAAAACCCTTAGTAATAAGATGTGCCATATAGAAGGACTTTCTGACCACAGTGGCAATGTGGTGATCAAAAGAGAGGTTGCTGTCAACCTGTTCCCAGATCTCTTATAACACCTTCAATGTGGTAATTCATGGGAACCGAGTTTTTCCCAAAAGGGATGATGGCACATTTTATGGCATTGAGCTTAAGGCCATGGTTCTAACACCAGTCGTTGGTCTCAGTGAGGCCATTCTGTAGGATGTCAGCATCACTTGGGGAGTTAATAATAGCTCCCCACTTGCAATAATCTGTGAACTTTGTCAGCCTGAGTCCCTTTGTGTTGGCCTGGACTTCAGAGACATAGATATCAAACAGGAGAGGACACAGGACCGAACCCTGTCGGACTCCACTCTTGACTAGTTGGCAATCTGACTTGGAGTCAGCTACTGTAGACCTCATTGATGAATTGAGTGCATCCAAGAATTGTTTAATTACAGTGGCAGCTACCCCAAGACAGTCGGAACAGTCATCATCTTGCCAAAAGAAAATCAGGCCATTCAGGCATGCAGAAATATAAAAATGAGAAAAAAATATATATCTCAAAATGTAAGAACTGTCCATTATACCTAAGAATATAAGCAAAATAAACAGTCATGGAAAGCTCTTAACAAACATTTATTTGACATAAACTGGCCAG